>NW_027121927.1:4200000-4502674 GCF_030686945.1 Centruroides vittatus
CAGTTATCAAATCGTAAGTCCAAGCTTTAGAACAGAATTCTCTGTACAGTCATCTGATATTGAGAATCTGGCATGAATCCAGTACCAGATTAAGCTTCTAATGGGCCTAGACAAAATATAAATTGAGCCTCATTTAAATAAGTTGCTTCTAAAAAAATCTGAAATAATGTGTCACTTAAAATTTTTATTAATAATAGAGAATACAAACAATAATATAATACATGTACAGTATGCATATTTGTAGTTGTCATGTACAGTACACTATACACTGGTACAGTATGTAGCACCGAATCCGATTTTATTACTTTATCAATTTATTATTATGATGACATTTATTAGTATTATTTAAAAATGACAACATAAATATTTTATATTATTAAAGATTTATTTAAAACATAAATCATAATAAATTTTAAAAATTGTTTAAAATTTCTTGTGTATTTATTTATTTTTCCTGTACTGAAGCCGGTCCCCTCCGAATTACGGGCTTTAGACATTTGTCTTATTTGTCTATTGGTTAATCTGGTGCTGGTAACATCTAAATAAGGGTCAGTTTCCCGGCCGGATGGCCGAACGATCAAGATGGCAGCCTACTGCTCTGGGGAACTCGGGCTCAAATCCGGACGGATCGATAAATCCCCAGGAATTTTCAGGGGTGGTCCGTTCGACCTGTCCTCACCATCCAGCCGCTCCATTGTGGAGCCTGGTCGAACCCGTAATGGGCTTGTAAAAGAGGCCCTCTTAGTGCCCACAGGACGGAAATAATTAATAAATTAAAAGAAAAAGGGCCAGTTTTCCGGGAGGCATTCTTCCCTCGGCAGGTAGCCTATGTGTCGTGTTGCCGTAATCAAATAATGTAAACCAAACCAATCTAGTAGCAAAGAATGTGAAAAAAATAATGGGACTTACAGAAAACAAAAGTCATCCATACTTTTTAATCACTATTGAATTCATGTATATTTGTCACTAGATTTAATTTTTGTTTTTAATATACTACGTCACAATTATGCATCAAATAGAATTGCCAACTTTTTTATACAAAAGAAGAGGACATTGCACAGACATTGTACAATGAAAAACATTTAGAACAAAATAGTTTATTATAAAAACTTGTTGATTAACTATAAATTATACATTAAATAACAGGGTTTTAAACTGAATGTTAGAATTACTGTATTACCAACTGTTGTACAGTACACGCAACCATAGGCGTAGCTAGGGGGCGGTGGGGGCGGCCCGAGTGTCACCCCTACACGTTCACCCGTGTAGGGGTGACACTCGGTAGGCCTGTATCTAAAGAAAAAAACAAAAAAAGTCAACGTCTCGCCTTCCATGACAGTTTCTTTGCTATGAGGAGACGACGCGAGAGCTCGCACCAGCTGAAAATCTCACTGTGATTTATTCTATAAATCTAACCTCATACGTCATCTGCCAGTAATATTTTAGAGACAATAAAGTAAAATTAAACAGACAGAAACGATTTAAATTGTAACCAAAAGAAGGACACTATTGACAAAAGCAAGACGGGAGCAAGACAGTTCAATGGAGGAAGTTGGAAACCCTAACATTAAATAAGCAATTTCTTCAATAACTGTATTGCTTAATCTTATAGAAACTCGAGAAAAAGAAACAACATAATAAGAAACTTACATTTACGAGAGATCCGAAGTCGGATCAATTCCGACTCGAGACCGCTCGTTGAATTATTATTTTCATCAAAAGTCGAATAAATCTTGATGGATTATATTAATTAAGTATCTGATAAAACTATAATTATCAATAAATAATAAATTATCTAAATTATGATATACTAGCAAACAGTGGTGTAGCGTGGGTGTCAGCCGCCCAGGGCGGAGGAAAATTCGCCGCCCCCTTATTTAGGTATCTCAATTTAAAAGACTAAAATAAACAGTAATTCTATAGAACTTTTCGGCAAAAACAATCATCATTATTGTATATTGTACAAGTGTATTGTATTATTAATATTTATTTTAAAATTTTGCCGCCCCCACTACGCTAAGCCACAGCTAGCAAATGAGCCTGGCGTTGCTCGGGCAAACGATTAAGTTATTACTATCAAAAACAAAAAATCGCATCTAAAAATAGTACAGTAGAAGCCGTTCTTCAGGTTAAGGCTTAATCCTTTTTCCTCTCCCCGCGGGGGGATTTCGAAAAATCCCTTCTTAGCGTGCATTTTTATGACGTATTCTAACTGTGTGCCAAATTTTCTGTGTACCATGGTAACTGTGTCAGGACATGTAATTTTATATATATAGATAATCTCATATTCAAGAAGATATACTGTATATATTTTTTTAACTCTCCGCCCTGTGGACACTAAGAGGCCGTCTTTTAGCAAACCCATTATGGATTCGGTTAGGCCCACGACAGGGCGGCCGGGTGACGGCCGGACGGCCGAGCGGTAAAGGTGACAGCCTACCGCTCTGGGGGACCCGGGATCGAATCCGAACGGGTCGAATAATCCCCAGGAATTTTTCGGGGGGTGGTCCGTTCGGATATGTCGGGCCCCGTCCCTCACCACCCGGTCGCCCCATTGTGGGCCTGGCCGAACCCATAATGGGCCTACTAAAAGAGGCCCTCTTAGTGCCTACGCGGAAAGAGTTAAAAAAAAAAAAAAAAGGCGGCCGGGTGGTGAAGGACGGTGCCCGACATATCCAGATGGACCAAATCACAGAAGATAATTACAAAAGAGAAAGATGAAAAATTTAACATTAACTAAAAATCATATTAATTTTATATTTTATTAAATAAATAAATCAAATCAAATATCTATAAATAAAATTATATTTTACAATTCGTAGTAAAATTAAAAAACTGGATGGCAACACTTCACAGCAAACAGTTTTCATTTTGTAGCGAGATTAGGTTCGATGGAATGTTGATGATATTTCGCCATAAGTTGAGTCATTTAAATAGAGTGACGTTATTATCGTTAAAATTAACGATTTCGAACGACCAAAAAGGATAATGTGAAAGTAAAGGGACGTTTCTTGCATATATAACTCCAATAAATATAATTGAAAAAATGGAAAATTCCCAAAGCAAGAAGGAAGAAAGCGAATTGGAAGAAGGTGAAATAAGTGAAGATCAAGATGAGAAATGTAAAAATTCTCCTCTATCTGCCGTTAATGATCAAGGAGATTCTTCAAATAAAAAGGTCGAATCGAATTCATTTGTAAATAAACCACCTTTTGGACCAAAAAGACCCCAATATTTAGTAAAACAAGGTTATCGCAATAGAAATCAGTTCTTTGGATTTAAAAATGTACCCAGTTTTTATGGTTCGAGAGATTCTTGTAGTAGGTTTAATGCCGTGACTGGTAATTTACAGCCTGTTATTAGACGTCCTTACTTCGCCAATAACAGGATTAGATTTAAACATATGCCTAGAAATTATCCGTCAATACCTTACTTAAATAAGAGAAGATTGCCAAAATTTTGTGACATGCGTGGACATGCTAGTAGTATCCTTTTTGTATAAAATGCTAGATTGATATCGGTTTAATTTCATTGATATAAAGTATTCAAAAAAATTATATGAGTAATTATGCTAGTAACTTTATAAAAGGTAAGTGAGGAGTTGTGTAAAGATTTTACTATTTTAATGTACGAATTAGCAAGATTTTCTCTTTCAGATTACTATTGGTACTGCGCTAAAGTTTGTCATTCAAATAAATTGAAGGAATTGTGGCCCTAAGAATGGTCTTTCATATTTGTCTTCAAAACTAGCTTCCTGTCATGATGAATGATTTATAAAACTTAATGAAAATTTAAAATAAACAAAAATTGGAACAAGATCCTAAAAACTTTAAAATTAATGTTTTTTATAAAGGTTAGGAAAAAATACTTGATTAAATTTACCAATGGTGGACAAAATGGCGGCTCATCTCTGATTCCAGCAAATAGAAGAAAGCAGTGGGGATGCACGTTCTAACCTAACCTATTCTAATAATTTGGTTGGTAATAATTATGGTAATTTATTAGAATAGGTTAGGTTAAGTTAGGTTAGGTTAGAATGTGCGTCCCCACTGTTTGCTGGAATCAGAGACGAGGCGCCATTTTGTCCACCATAGGTAAATTTAACCAAATACTTATATGTATATTGTGGGATGGATGAGAAATTTCCAGAGGTGCATATAGGTCCAATCCTTTATATTTTTAGGCACTGATCTTTATATTTCCTGCACTGCTTGAACAAGACCCATCTGCCCATGGATATGTATTATCAGTATAAGGTCATTGCTTGCTTTAATGTATACAGTTGACACTACATGGTACACTACAGCAAAATTTAATTGTTTACTAAATGAATATAGCATTCAGATTATAATAATCTTGCTAAGAGCATTGACAGGAATATTTGAAAAACTAAGAGTTAATTTTGGATGTATTTGGTCTTGGAATTGCATTACTGGTAATCAGTTAAAAATTCATATGTAAATAAACTGGTAATTTGATATAAAAAATATCAATAAATTTGGTAAAAATTAAGGCATAAAGCCAAATATTTACTTGTATGCACTTTTATATACATTTACATTTTTATACATTAAAGATAGAAGCATCAAATGTTTTTATTTAAACTGTGAAAGTAATAATGTCATTTATCTTTTAAATTATTAAAAATATTTCTTCACAGTTCTTTTCAATTTTTAATGTATTGTATTACAGCACTGTGCTGGGCAGTTTGGCAAGTTGTTTGTTTACCCATAATTTGTAGAGTGAAATAGTGAGTTTTAGTTTACAAAATAGATGTGGATACTTGCACTGGCAACTTTTTAATCTTGGCAACTAAAAAATGAAAAAATGCTTTATTTTTTAGATAACAAAATTGTTGCTTTTCAGAACAGATCAAAAGGAATTCAATTGGACATTGTGCACTAGTGATTGTTTTGTTGCAAACTCACTAATAAGTGAACAATCCTAAACAATCCTAGTGTGCTAATTTTTGTATTTAGAGTCAAAATTTAAAAATTGCTAGTAATTTACTAGTAATAAGTCCTTATTTTTGGCCAAACTAAAAGGGAAAGGAAAAATTTTGGAGCAGACTGTCTTGTGGACTTGCATATCTATAGTTTCATTTGATTTTAAGTTTATATATGGATGTTCTACAACTGTAACAGGATTAGTTTCAAGCAGAGAGAAAAATCTTATAAAAAGTCTACAAAACCCTTGTATCTCCAGTTGTAAATTTATTATTAGTGACTAACGTTTTCAATCTTAAACAGATCATCTTCAGACAATAGATGTAATAGAGGCTTTGAATACATTGGCACTACTAGACACTCACTCCATAAGCATCTACAGGAACACAGATATGACATTAAGCAAAAAAAGCTAACTATTGCCCTCGCCATGTTTGCCTGTGAACAGAATGTGGAAGTAGACTTCAAGAATGCATGTATTATCAAACAATGCCACAACATAGAATATATCTGAATCCTTGAGGCCCTGGAAATTCACAAATCAGTAATAAGAGGAAATAACATCAACTTTAAAGAATGGCCTCTGTCTAAAGCATGGCAATATTTATGTGAAAAACAATTACCCCCAAATTGACGATAAACATGGATTATAAATATTGATTATAAATATGCTTTAATTTTAAATAATAATTTTATTTTAATTTTTTGTTAATTTTAAAAAATTGTTGCTGATGTTTCTTTTTTTATTTTTATTTTATATCTAATTACATTATGTATTTGTTTATTGGTTGTTCCAAGTTTTTAACCTAGTATGTTCTATTTTTGTTGTGTATTCAAACCTGACAATGATCTGTTTCAGATCGAAAACGTTAGTCACTAATAATAATAAATTTTACAATTGAAGATACAAAGGTTTTGTAGATTTTTTTATTTATTAGACCCAGTTCCTTTATATTGCCATAGAATTATTGAGAAAAATCTTTTGTGACTTGATCAAACGGTTGTTGCTTTTGATTGCAGTTAGATTGATGCTTTATTTTTATGAATGAACTTTTCTTGTTTTGTAGAATTTTTGTTTTTTGAAAAGTGAGTTTGATATTTTATGTGAAGCTATTTTTGCCATTACTGCTAAGTGACATAAATAGAATAAATAGAATGATCCAAAAATAATGCTACAGAATAAAGTGAAAAACAAATGTAAAATATAGTCTAATAGAGAAGTGTTTATTTTATTATTTGAATCAACCTAGATAAAAATAAGTAATTTAAGCAGCCACAGATCCAGAAGAACCCAAAGAGGAGCTAATTCAAAAATTACGAGCAATTATTTATGACATTGTCAAAATGCCAGGCTGTAATTTTTAATTTATTTAATTTAAAATATATGCTCTCCACCTCAAATTAGTAGTCTTGCCCCTTCACACCATACTACTACTGCTAACAATAGTGTTATGCCGGTCATCTATCTAACTCCTTTCAGGGAAAAATGTTTTAATTGAAATAATATGACTTCTAGTGCAAACTGGAAGTTTGTATATAGTTAATTGGAGCATCCTGCCCCTATGCTTTCCACATCTGGTCTCGACTTTCATCAATCTAACTCCGAGATTAAGGAAGGACAGACAGCTGATGGATGACAATGGGAATTTATAGGTCTACAATTTTTTCAAATTGCTTCCCAAAAAATCTTTGAATATTTAATAAGAATCTTTCATTAACATGTGCAAGACAGCTGCATTACAAATGGTCCAATAAACCATATTTGCTGTTATAAATTGTATTGAAATTCAAACAAATCTTATTTTTGGTCAGTTAAAAGTGCTTAAGCCTCTATTGCAGTGGTTCTCAAAAAGGGTGCCACAAGGGTGCCGCAAAATTTTTAAATAATTAAATTAAAATTACTTAAAATAATTGAATTAAAGTATTAAATTAAGTAAATAAATAAAACAATTATAAAAAATGAATATTGTTTTTTTTACTAATTTTGTTACGTCGCCACTTGTCTCAGTGACTCGGTAATTGGCGACACATAAATGGCAGAAAAAAATACGAACTAGTTACTACTTGTCTGTTCTTTTGTTCCTGCAGCGAGTAGAAGTGCAATATAAATGCGTTGAATGCAGTAAGTAGTTGTTTTTATTATTGCTATATGTTCAGACAATAACGCAAAAACATCATATACAAATATTTTTCTTTTTTACAGCAAGAAAAAATAAATTATTAACTTGTAATTAAATTTTATAATAAAATATTGAAGTTAATTATGTCGTTCAATATCATGAATAATTTTTTCATTAAAAAAAGAAAACGTGAAGATTCTAATGATCAAGAAGTGGTTATTGGTAGCAAAGCTAAGGAATCAATTAGCACTAGTAAACCATCAAAAATTGAGAGCTCTATTAGTGAAGATTTGACTATTTTTAACATTGAGCAACAAACAAGCACTATTGAAACAAAAGAAACAGAAACAATAAGTTTTTGTATGCATTAAAGTTGCATTAAAAAAGAACGTAAAAACTCGCGTATATCAAGACAGTTACCTAAAAATGGGATTTACCTGGTGTGGTGATAAATTAATTCCCAGACCAAAATGTATTGTGTGTGGTTTGGTTTTATCAAATGAAGCTATGGTTCCCAGTAAACTATTGCGACACTTCTCCACAAAACATGATCACTTGTGTAAGAAACCTCTTGAATATTTCAAAGATCTGATGAAATTACAAGAAAAACAAAGTAAAAGTTTTGTAAAAAAATATACAATTGCTGACCGTGTTCGAGAAGCCAGTTATTTAGTCGTAGAAATAATCGCGAGAGAAATGAAGCCTCATACTATTGGCGAAACTTTGATTCGCCCGGCCTATACAGCAATTGTGAGAACAATTTTTGGTGATGAAGCAGAAGAAGAAATAAAAAAGGTTCCTTTGTCAAATGACACTATGAGTAGACATATTAGTGATCTATCAGTTGATGTTGAAAAATCAGTTATAAATAAAATAATCGAATCAAAATTATTTAGTTTGCAGTTGGATGAGTCAACTGATATCGGTGGTAAAGCACACTTGCTTGCTTTCACTCGATTTATTGAAGAAGATGAAATTTTGGAAGAATTTTTATGCTGCAAGGAATTTGAAAAAACTACAACGGGAAAAGATGTTCTTGATATCATAAACACATATTTTAATACAAATGGTCTATCTTGGAAATCTTGCGTGGGTGTATGCATGCACAGATGGCGCCCCTTCAATGATTGGAACAATAAAAGGATTTGTTTCATACGCTAAAAAGGAAAACGAAAACATTGTAACAACTCACTGCTTCATTCATCGTGAATCATTGGTAGCAAAGACAATAGGCCCTGAACTCAAAAGAGTTAGAAGAAATCATTAAAATGGTTAATCATATTAAAGCTAGACCATTAAAATTGCATATATTTGCAAAACTATGTGAAGAGATGCAATCTCATCATCATAACCTGCTTCTTCATACTGATATGAGATGGCTTTCGAAAGGTTGCATATTAAATTGTGTTTTTGAACTTAAAAGAAATATTAATATTTTTTCAACATGAAAACAAACCAGAATTTTGTGTATTATTACAAAATGATTCTTGGTGTTCCAAACTAGCTTATTTAACAGACATATTTGATCACCTGAACAAGTTAAACTCAAGCATGCAAGGTAGAAATAAAAATATTTTAACATCTGTAGATAAAATTAAAGCTTTTAAAGATAAAATCAAAATGTGGAAGATAAAAGTAAATGCAAATAATGTAGAAATGTTTATTCAAGTTGCCAAAGGAAAATATAACAATACAGATTTGCAAAAACTTATTTACAGTCATTTAACGTCGTTAGAAGAAAAAATTAACCATTATTTCCCTGACATATCAGTTGATCTGTATGACTGGATTCGAAATCCTTTTGTAGAGACAACATTAGAAATAAGTAAGTTCAGTCTTGCAGAAGCCGAAGAATTAATTAATATACGTAACAATCATACGTTAAGATTGAAGCATTCAGAAATGAGTCTGAATTCATTTTGGATAACAATTATGAAGGAGTATCCAAATATAGGATTCAAAGCACTTAATATTTTATTGCAGTTTTACACATCATATCTCTGTGAAGTGGGATTCTCTACACTCGTAAATATTAAAACAAAGAAGAGAGAAAGACTAAAGGCCCTTGAAAATGAGATGGGGGTATGTCTTTCAAAAACACGACCTAATATCAAGGAAATATGCAAACACCATCAGGTGCATACTTCACATTAAGTTCACATTTTATCACCAGATACCTTTATAATAATAACTTTTGTTTTGAATGTTTTTGTGTTGTTTGGAAATAAACTTACTTTACTTTAAAAAACTTTTACTTTTTTCAAAGACTTCTCATCCTTCATATCTTTACTAACCGTAAAAAAGCAAAAATAAAATAAATAAATAAATAAAATAATAGGGTGCCATGAATTTTGTTTAATAATTTCAGTGTGCCACCAGACAAAAAAGTTTGAGAAACACTGCTCTATTGGATCTCTTTGACTGAAAGTTTTGTAATGTTAGTTTAAAAGCTTAAATATTAAGTGAAAATGTAAGAAATATACTTGCCAGAAATTGAAAATGTGAAAACTTATAAGAGTAACAAGTATTTTATTGCTTTATTAATTACCGAATTAATTAATATGGTTTTATATTGGTAATAGATAAGTTCTGAAAGCAGTTTAATGGGAAAATATCCCAGTTTCAAAAGCATTATTCTTTGGAGATATTTATCAAATGATCAATGATTTGAATCTCTTCACTCTTTTTATGTCTTAGTCTTTTGAAATATTACTGATACACAATTTTCAATTTGATAAGTTATTCCAGTCAGTCTTCTGTTTATTATATCAGTTTCCTCCTCCTCCTCCTGTTGTTTCAACATTATTAGTCCAACTTTCTGTAGGGATCACATTTTTTTAGATTTTATTTTGTTTTATAACCAGGTGCTTGTTTTTTTGCTTGTACTGGTGATGATGATGACTGACTGATAACATAAAGAGTAATAAGTAAATAAGACTCCCAATTAGGATGAATTCTGGTTATATTGACTGTGACATCAAAACACTTGTTAACTTGTTATACAGTTTTTACAATTTGTTTTAACTTGAATATTTATTTATTTATAATTATTATTATTGTATTATTAATTAATAATAATTTGTTTTTGTAATTAGTAACAACAGCTAGTATATAATTGAAGTAAGAAATGACTACAATTTAAAGTACTATACTGTGAGCAAATGAGTAATGTTTTACATTTCAAGCATTAGTTAAGACTGATAATTCTAAGTTTCTTGTAAATTATCAGCCATATGTTAAAGCAGATACTGTAGTTCAAAAAGATGATAATTATAACTAAAACTCTTCTTATAAGTGAAGTTTTAAAAGTTTAATTTGTTTGGGACTTGCTGATTCTGAAAACATTAGATGATGTAACAATATCTTAATTATAATAAGCAAATTCAACTGAAAAAATGATGCATTCAGTCCATCCTCAGTTCTTGAAATATCAGACTAAATATACTAGGCCGAACAAATAGAATTAAATAACAATTATAAATATATTAATTTTTAAGGATAAGAAAAATATTAATAAAAGTTTCCAAAGAGCTTTCATTTTCTTTAAAAATATAATGTAATCCACAAAATTATTTTAAACACAGTATTTTATATATTCTGATTTTAAGAAATAACCAACTAACCAGCCAGTCATGTTGTACAGCTTAATGACTTTGATCACTGTTGTTCATGCATTTATTATTATTTTCCAAGTTTTCAGTAAAATGCTATTGAAATGAAGATTTCTATAAATAAATTTCTATAAATAAATTAAATAAATTTAGAAATTTATTTATTGTTACATTATTGCTGTATTAGATCTACATATACAGGTATACCTCAAGTTATGTCGCTCTTGAGTTACGTTGTTCCCAATTATATGTTTTGTCAAAAAAGTATATGAAAAAATAAAAATCAAGTTTAAGTCAGCTTATTCGACTTTAAATCAGTCCGCCACAAACATTGAAGTCGTAATATGTGCTTTTAACGCTTTTCTAGAAAAGCGTTAAAAGCACATAAAATCATATTAAAATATGTATATTTACATTAAATGTTAATATAATCATCATAAATCCTAGAGAACAAAACATGGAAACATCTGTGTTTCTGTGTTGTCGTCTTATTTAGCAGTCTTTAAGTGTTCATTATTGGTGTTTCCTCCATTATTGGCGTTTACTTACGATGTAAGTTGAAACTACACAAGTAAATTCGGCAAGTAAATTGTTTTTCGACTTACGTCGCCTCTCCTGGAACCAATTACTGATGTAAGACGAGGTATATCTGTATTAGCAGGCCCCATTATGATAGAAATCTGCCACTAATGGACCAAATCTTTCATCTACAATCTGTACCATATTTGGAGTGTATATTTACCAGTATTTTGAGTGATATTTGCCACAGTTTATTGTTAAGTGACTTAGTTGATATACTATTATAATACTAGGGAGATTGTTGTGTGTAGATACAGGGTGAGTCAGAAATTCCTTGCATGCTTTTCATTCCAAAAGTGCTAAAGCTATATCAATCTTCAGTACTTGTGGAATGAAAAATGTGCAAGAGACTTTTGACTCACCCTGTATATGTATATATAAATTATCTATAGAAGAATGAAGAAAGATTTTGTAACTTTGTGAATAAATATACAAGTTTAGCTGAAACTGGAGAATATAATTAAAAATTTAAAAAATTTAAAAAATGTTGTAGTATAAATAATACTTTGAAGCTGCAGGCTACAATCAATATGACACATCTGTTATATGTAAAATTATAAATTATATAAAACTATAATCTAACAATATAAAAATATGTAATTACAATAAGACCTAGATTAACACTGCCTTGACTGCTCGATTGCTCGATATATCAAATGCTGATTTGATATAATGCAGTCTGCTCGAAGCATTAAAAAGTGTTCAAAATTTATGCTGATTCAAATTAACGCGGCAGTTGATTGATTCATATATAATATGATTATTCCCATACATGAACCAATCAGCAAAAGGTGACAATTCGTCGTAGTGCTATACTTTCCTTAAATCTGTTTGTTTGGTGCAATTTTGGAAAAAAATATAACATTATGTATGCCACATGCAATATCGACTTCGCTTGGCAAGAATTAACTGATAAATGCACGAATGGAGTGTCGAAGAAGTTATAGCTGGAGGTATCCAAGAATTCTCAAACGAGAAGAGCCTCTCACTTTATTGTTAAGTTGACCTAATCGATACAGCAGGACTAGGAGATGTAGACGAGCAAGATATTGAAGAGTTACTGCAGATTTCTGGTGAGAGCCTTACCAATGACGATTTTTAAGAACTGGCAGAATAAGGAATTCATGTAGAACTGAAAAATAGTGATTCTGAAAATGAAAAACCCAAAGAATTTCTCTACAGATTTCTTTAGTAAAAGTTTGGTAATGATAACTGAAATTGTTGATCAAATTGTAGTGAATGATCCAGGTTTAGAAAGGAGTGCAAAAGCAAGACGAGGCATTTTGGATGTGATCTCCTGCTACTGACATTTGCTTAAGGAAAGAAAAAGAAAGCGACAAATGAAACTACATGACTTTATCACAAAAAACAAGAATTTCAGAAGAGCCAAGACCTTTGTCACAAAAAATGAACTTTACATTTCTGTGCATATATTTGTGTGTTATTTAGCATATATTATGCAAATTAATATAAAAATAACTTAAAATTAAAGTAAAATCTGTTTATTTTTGGTCACGTGTTTCCCTTTCCCTATGTACTCTGTGTTAAAATGACCTTGTTTAACGCTGTTTCGTTTAGCACTTTGTCGTCTAGGAACGTATTCCCCGCGTTAAACGGAGTCTTACTGTATAATTTTAGCATTATCTTATTCTTAAAATCAAAACAATACAAAAATTTTTAATAAATATTTTGCAATATTTTATATCTTTTTATCTTATAATTTAGTAACAGTCACACCAATTCATGCTTTATTGGAGCACAAGAAAATTTAAGTAATTCCTAGTAATGTTTTTTTCATTTCTCTTCAAGACTCATTTGATATGAACTCTACTCAAGTGTCAACTGCTGCTCACAATTTAAATTAAGTTTTTGAATGTACTATGAAGAATTGGATATTAAAATTGGCATAAAATTCAAGTTTATAAAATTCTGTAAAATGTTTTAATTATGTCTTATTATTTAAGCACCTATTTTTACATTTTAATTAAGTTTTCCTTATGTTTTCTATGTTTTGGCATTTTGTTTTTCAAATATACTTTTTAATAGACTGTATTTATATATTTATTATTTGCTAGTAATATAAATCAAGCATACCAGCATATCATCATCAATTGATATAAGATTTTAATAAATGAATGCCATGTTCATTTAGTTTTTTAAAGTTAGTTTTTTAACTATTTATTTTTGTACGTTGATGAGGGATAAAGTATTTAAAATATATTTTCTACTATATCACACCAAGTTTTATTCTGAACTTTTAATGTGTAAAATAATTTAAAATAAACAGAAATATGAAGATAACATGGTTTATTTGATTAATGTACTAACTGACTGGATCAGTAGTTATTGATGATAAAAATGTATGATTTCTCATTTAGGATTTTTTCTAGGTAGAAGATGAATTTTAAACTTTTTCTAGCATCTTAATAATTTAGTGAATCTAAATATTTCTTAACATTTGACAGATGCAAAAGTGAAAAACTTTTCTCAAAATTCTGAGACAGATGTGAGTTTTGAAGAATTATTAGAACAATACAGGCAAATTAAATTCCTTTTAAAGGATTTGAATGAGGAAGAGGAAAAACGATTAGATGAAAATAAAGTAGACGAAAAATACTTCAAATATACAGATGGAGAAAGTGGTAACAAAGAAAATCGTCGTAAAAGAAAGTTATCAGTCTCAAGTAAAAGATGTAAACAGTCAGTTGATCATTCTGTGGTAAGTAGTGATGTAGTTGTGATTTTGATATGAACTTTAAGATATCTGGAATTATAAAATTAAAATTTTTAACGGAAATTATTTTATTGCTTTAAACTTATTGTTAATGTATTATTGTTTTCTGCTATTTTAACATAATTAATTTTATAGGACAATTATAATTTAATTTAAATGCTTACCTTTGTTACTGTTAATCTCGAAAATCATTTTAATTTATAATTTGGGAAAATTTGTTCTGAGAATTAATTTTATCACTTTCATCGTACCTTACATTTCAAGTCTGCGAAGCCTTACTTTAAATCAGCAAATTCACATGTTTAATTAAAATGCAATACAATACATAACAGGTAATGTGTAATAATACAATTTATATTATTAACTTGCAATCATTATCTTTTTTTTTTTTTTTTACGGGATTGCATGCATAAGGCAACAATTTTCTGCTGAATTTTCATGTGTAATTGATGTTCCTCAAATTTGACCATTTGATAATAATGTATATTCTCTTCACATGCCAAATTTCAACATCATATGTAGTTTGAGATTTTGTTTACTTGTTTACAGAACAGTGTCTTTTCAAGCGCTTACCATAGAGACCCCTTGAAAGCTTGGGCTAGTGTGTTTTGGTGAAAGTTTTATTTCTAGCTTAACCCATTCATACTAGTTTGGGCTAGTGTGAAATAGGTTCAGCTGAATATGAATGACAGGAGGGATGTATTTTTTAGAAGGACCAGAAATGATTTTTCTGTATATTTTTGGGCACAAAATAAATCACAAAAACATTTAAATTATTGAAGATCATAGTGCCCCAGTTTTCTTATGGAGACAAGTGTTCAAGATTATAGTGACTTGCAGATTGTCATGTTGTTACATTATGCATAGCTGATAAACATTCATGATGTGATTACTACTTGTAGCAATAGTGAGACCTTCATGATATCAGGTCAAATTTATTTGTTTATTTATTTATCAGCTTCAAAAATGAAGTCAGACTGGAAAATTGCCATGTATGCATGCAATCTTGTGAAGAAAATGAATGTGATTGCATGTGCATGATGATAAATTCTGCAATGGTTTTCTGAAGGTCTTATAAGCAGAAAAAATTTTTAGACCAAAATTTTTACACAGATGAATAGCATGTGGCATGAAGATATCATGAAAATACAGCTAAGTTAGTTTGATTAAAGAGGCCCATGAAAAAAACTGGTAGATATGGAAAATTGTTGCTATTGCATGTAATCATGGGTTAATAGACTTGATGAATATAATTTTAATATAATTAAATTTTATGTCTGGCATTTATTACATCAGACTTAAAATTTGATTAAAAAAAATTAAAAAGATAGTTTTTTGAAGTATTGTGTGTTAAATCTATAAATTATTGTAAAAGAAAGGACTAAGAGAGAAAAAATACAGAATTGAATGATAGAAGGATTGTTTAAAATTAAGTAAAATGATTTTGATAAAAAAAAAAGATACAAAGCTTTCTTTTTTAGAAAGTGAGATAATCATAAAATATGAACTCAAAATTCATTTCAGCAATACAGATGAAAAAGCTCTTTCCAATTCCATATTAGAATTGCAAATTCTAATGTGGAATTGGAATTTACAGATTGCTATTCCAATCTGTAAATGGTTTTAGGGCATCATTTATATTAGATATTAAATTGAAAAACAGTATCATGAAGTTGTTTTATATTATGCTTTATATTTCAATCACTTGATATTCATGTAAAAATTAATGTGATATTTATTATGCTCTACAGTAATGTCCTTAGCCAGGTTTTCTGTATTATCTACTCACAGATCTTTATCTTTTACTATGCTGGGAATATGGACATAACAAAATTTTTCAAAAAATAGGTTAGCAAGCTTTCTAAGGATTTTTATTTTGTTATTAATTCTATCTAACAATCTTTTTTCAAATACTCCTTATATGAAGTATGGTTTTTTTTATCCGTTCTGTTACCGTTCCTGTTTAGATTGATTAAGACACTATTATAATTTGAAAGTTTGTTTGAATTAGAAGTCCTCCAAGAAATATTTCCCCGAAAATTTACAAAGTACAGCAATGACAAATAAATTTAAATAGTATTATTTATCATTTTTTTAAAATAATTTTGATTGCATTACAAAACAATTTGTGATTTCCCCCCCAGTTTATTAAGAGAGAAATTTAATAAATATATATTTTGGATTATACATGGATTTACATGGATTATACAGGATTTGTTAATGAATAGTAAATAAATAAATACTTTTTTCCAAAGCCATGTAGATTTATGGTTGTGGATTAATAACAGAATAAACTGCTTTAATTTGATAAAACATTTTGGCAATTATGAAAAAACATATAACTGTTAATTAGAAAAAATAACTAATTAAAAAGTTAGAGAAACCAATAGCATATGTTCATAGTAAGTCAAATGCTGTTTTTTTAAATTTTATACTGTGTGCTATACTGTAATGGACATGAAGGTCAGGGAATTTGTACAAAGTTGGTCAGGGGAAGTCAGAAAAAGTCATAGAATTTTTAAAGAAAATTTGAGTAGAAACCATGTTTATGAATTTGAAAAATGATATAATTTAGCAATTAAGTTTAACAAACAAAAAAATAATGGATAAAGTATTAGATTTTATTTATTAAAAACAGATTTTATGATATGTATTTCTCTGTTAATACTGTATTCTGTTGATTTTATTAAGGATAAAGGCAAATCAATAAAAAGAAGATACAGTGATTCTTCTGAAAAATATGCTGTTTCCTGTGAGAATCAAAGCAATACAAAAACATTAAGTGACAAAGAAACCAGCCAAGAAATGTGTATTAAAGAAAATAATAATGAGGAAGTGAGTTTTGTTTAATATTTTCTGAATTAGTAAAAATATATAATTTTTAATTTTATTTTGAAACTAATTTTTTAAATATAAATTGTAAGTGTTGTTTTATAATGTTTTTCTCTAATAAGACAGAAAATAAAATTTTTATTTTTTAATTTTATCTATTTATTTTTGTATTAAAATAAATTAAAACTTTATTTTTTCTATTTTGTATTATTTTAGATTCAGTATTTTTCAATTATTTTATTATTTGTGTGTGTAATTTTGTCTCACTAAATTAGATTTGAAAATTTTGAAAAAAATATTTTGTTTTAGAAATCTGTATACTCTAAGCAAAGAAATTTTCTGTTTTTTAATTTCAAAATTAGCAATAATTAACTCAAAAAATGATAAAGTGAAATTAAAATATTTTCAGATTTTAATTTCACTTTATCATTTCTTCACTAAAGAAATTTAACAGTTAGAAATCAGATTTTAATCATTCTTTAACTATTAATTGAATTTATGTAGAACTATGAATAAACTGATTCAGAATGAACATAATTTTTTTTAATTTTTAGGATGAAGATTTACTGGAACTAAGGAAACAAGCATTAGCAACTTTAACGAAACAAACAAATTTGAAAGCACTTGAAAATAGTCCAGAAGGTTGTTATTCTTTTTTATATTTAAAGCTTATGTTTATTCTCTTTATTGACCTATAAAGACCTATATATATATTATTTGTATTAAAACATTCTGAATTTTGAGATTGTCCAATTTGTAATTCTATCTGAATACAAATTATATATCATATGTAAATAACTAAATTCATTGAATTGATGCTTATTATTTTTGTATCTTATTCACATCTATATTTTTCAACTATTCATTTTGAAAAAAATTTGAACAGCAGCTTTTCAAAATACCATAATTATAGTGTCATTTTATGTTCATGATTTGAATTTTGCTGTTTTTATTCTGTACTGTTCTAAATGAAATGACAAGGCATATGTCATCTTTGAGCATCAGTTGAAAATTAATTTTATTGAAGAATTATTTTGACAATTATGAGATAAAAGAACTAAATTAAATATACTTGCCCATTTAGTGACCATAAACAGAGTTAAAAATGAATGAAAAATGTACTATCAAAATTATTTCAACATTTGATTGATTCTGCATATTTTGGAAATGCACCTGCATATGTATTAAAATTGGATGCTTTAGAGTATAATCATACATTTATTTGGGAATAAATGATGTATTTCAGATTAATATACTGTATGGGGTCAATTACATTGGATGTGTTTACTAGCTACGGGTGCTGTCATGCAAACTCAGAAAAGAGTAGACAAGTTTACACACACACACACACACACAGTGAGTATCAATTACACTGGGCTAATAAATTTGGTAGCAAGATACATAGTATTTCAGGTTGCCAGTAGTGGTGTAATTCTGCTATGAATAGTGATTTTTAGCCTGTTTAATTGGCATAATGGCAATAGAGCAAAATTAATCCAAAAGTGACAATATTCTTAATGAAAATAATTATTTTATGTACATTTTGAATTTTAGCCCAAAATATAGCAATCAAAGAAAAGAAATCTTTGGTAATGACTTTAATTTTGTCTGTTGGCAGCTTTGATGCTCTTTTTGTGATGTTAGGTGCTGACTTGTTGACACACAAAATGTCAAGAAAGTGGAACTGTAATAATAGTTTTTTAGTCATTTATAAACAATATTTACTATTATGGAATACAAAACATCCTAATTATGTAAATGTGAAAGTAAAAGATTTAGACATCATCTACTTGCTGTGTTACTCACTGCACTTGATCATAGAATAAGTTTCCTAGTTAAACTTGCAAGTATTAAGAAAAGTAGCCTGGTCTTCAACTTCACTCACTCAGATAAATTATAAGTAGTTTACTAGCTGAAGTAATTACATTGATCAAGTTTAATAGCAGAAAGTAAATTCATTGGTGAGTGGCTACTAAACTTGTCCAATGTAATTGAGCACTTTGGAATTGAATTTGTGAATTTTCTACATGGAATAGTGAGTTTGATGACATTAATAACATTTTTATATATGATACTGCAAGCCATTTTATTATCCCGAAATATATTGTAAGTTAAATAATTAGATGTGGGATACCAACAGTATCACTAGACAAAAGAAGCATTGGAACACTGTAAATTATTGATGAACTGAAAAATTTCATTGAACAGATTCCAGTTATTATAATCTGTGCTTTGTATTTCTTTATTGTGTATTTCTTTATTGAAGTGGAAAATATTGTTGGGACATCTGTTAGTACATTTATCTGTTGCACTCATTAGACTCAAATTAAACAGTGTTTGGATTGGCATCTTATCTACTGTTCTTAGATAATAGTGCTAAATGAAAGTGATAGGAATTTCAGTAGTTTACACATTAGTTTGGTAATTGATGAGAGAACTTTATAGGAATGTATCATTTCAACTGTCAACTTTAATGTTGGTTCTGTAATGGTTTGAGATTGTTTTAGATAGTTGAAACATTTTCAAATCAATTGAATAGCCAACTTGGTTGTTGTATCTGGAAGCATGAAATCTAAGATCTCTCTAGATATCTTTAACTACTACTTGCTCCTTTTGCTGTGTTTTTTATTTCAACATAACCATGCTTCAAGCTATTTTGCACATTGTACACAACACTGTTTTTTTGAAAATAAGAATGAAATACTAGATTGTTCAACTCTTATTCAAAATTATGAAACAATATATGAATCAGATATCGATCAAAGTGTCTTTCCTCCAAATCAGTTTTGATAATAGCTTTTGCATGGGAATTAGAAGAAATATACTGTTTAAGGTTATATATGGTACCTGAATTCAGAATACAAGTACAAGTGAGTGTTCTAATGAAAAATATGCAGAAGGATTACTGTTAACATTTCACCCAGAAGTGGCTGTAGTATATGTGAAGGGACCCAAAAATAATGGGAAAAAATTCAGAATAAAATCATGTATTTATTTTAACAACTTCATATTTTAATCTCCTTCAAAATACTCTCCGCTAGCCTCAATACACTTGTCCAAATGTTTCTTTCATTGTTCAAAACACCTAGAAAATTCCTCTTCTGAAATGCCTCTTAGCACCTCTGCCATTAGACACTTTCCTTCGAGTTCTCTCTTCATCCTGGGGAACAAAAAGAAATTGCAAGGTGCGAGATCAGGTGAATAGGGGGTGGGAAGAGTGTCATGCCATTTTTTGTCAAAAACTACTGCACAGTGAATGTCATGTGAGTGGGCGTGTTGTCATTGGAAAAACCAATTCCCGTTCACGACAAGTCCCTTCTTTTCCTTCTCACAGTATCATAAAGTTTTCTGAGGACTTCCAGATAACAAAATTGATTGACTGTATGGCCTGGATGGACGAATTTGAAATGAACACTTGCTTTCATATCAAAAAACAGATTAACATGGTTTTCACAATCAACTTTACTTGGTTTGCTTTTTTGGGGAGAGGCGATCCTGATGTTTTCCACTGGCTGTATTGACATTTGGTTTCTGGATTGTAATCATAACACCATGATTCATTGCCAGTTATCACCTTAGAAAACAAGTCTGGATCATTTTCCAAATGTTCTTTTAAAGCCTGCCAAGTTATTGCCTTTCTGATTGGTGATCAACAGGTGTGGAACAAACTTTGCAGAAATGCTTCGCATGCTAAGTTCTTGTGACAAAATTTGCTGAATTGAACTCCATGAAAACTCAGACAAATCAACGAGTTCATCAGTGGTTTGTGATGATCTTCGTTGATGAGATTGCAAATTTTCTCAGCATTTTCATCAGTTTGAACATTGGCCCAAATCTGGGTTGATCTTTAAGAGAGATTTCTCCTTTTTGTGAAAGCAAGAAAACACTCTTAAATCCTTTTCTTACTCATAGTATTTTGTTTATAAGAATGTTGAATCATTTCAATTGTTTCCAATCCAATTCACAAAATTTCACAGCAGTGCATTGCTCTTTAAAATCTGATGTTTTTAATGAAAACGAAAAACAACTCTCACAAAAAACATTGCTACGGGCCAACAAGTATTGACACGCTGATGTCGCTTTACATACTGATCCTGGAAGATTCCGTCTACTGACATCTAGTGGTGGGTACACATACTATGAACCTTCCACCCTCCACAAAATTATTCCTATTATTTTTGGGTCCCCACCTATACTAGATATCAAAATTGACGTGTTTGTTGAATATATAACATAAGTAGGTTTTCAAATACTTTTGGTAATGTAATGTAATTATTTAATATCTTTTGAATTTAGAATTTGATGGTGATTGTGAATTGAGTCTTAATTTAATGGAAACTCTATAAATTAAGATCTTTTAAAAATATTTTATCTTAATATTTTTGCTTTGATATTTATTGTTTTATATGTTACAGTCAAAACCCGTTTTTAGTTAGAACACGTTTTAACTAGTTGAAACTAGTTTATACTGGATGTCTTTGTTAAAACCCGTTTTGTCTAGTTAAAATAAGTTTTAACTCAAATTCATTTTTGACTAGCAGTAAATTCTAGTTTTAACTAGACAAAACCCATTTTGTCTAGTTAATTTACTGCTGTACATGTTTTGATTTTAGATAAAAGTTTTTAGCTACATAAATATGTTTGGGGGAAATAAATAAAGTTATGTATAGTGATTCGGGGATGATGCCTAACATTTTGCTTATGAAGGAAATTATAACGATAATTTGGGTTTTGGAGGCCTTTAACGAAAATATCATATTATTGAGCCGTGTTTTTTTAAATAAAACTTTGGAGTATATCAAAAATAATTGTATATTGTGTTTGCAATGATGACTTTTTTACTGTGGCATTTTAGGCATCTCACCCCAAGTATCCGGGTGAGATGCCAAATGCCATTAGGGTAAGATAACAAATATAATTGCATAAAATTAATTTTTGAATATCTTAAGCAAATTTAATTTATTGCATATGTAGTACAAAGTACTTCACAGTAAGTATAACAGCGCAGTATAAGTATTGTTAAGTTTCCACCCATTCTAATGTGCTCTATAGCTAGCTGAAAGCTCTTTTCAGTCCAAAAACCTTTTTGAGAAGTCCTTATCTAATTTCAATACATATCCTGCAATGAAATGAGAAAACAAAAATTTATTAAAAATAGGCATATTGGAATTCAATTAACAAAAAATAGGCATGTTACCCCAAAAAAAATGTGGCATCTTTCCCATTTGTCGGGGTAAGATGCCTAGTGGAGTCACGTGTTCTAGCGTGTCCGATCGGGATCGGCGGTAGCTCACAATGGAAACTTTTACACAATAGAACCTTAACTACATCACACATTAATTATTTTTTGCAATTTTTAATAAATTCTATTTTAACTTTTAGTTTTAAAATGATTCTAGAAACATTTCACAACAAAAACTTCATTCTTATCTTGCTTTTATTCTTCTCAGATGTAGAAAATGAGGTAACGATAGCCAACTACAGCTTTCCTCATTCAATATTGGCCCAACAATTCATCATACAAACACATGACAATATCTGACGTCACCGTTTGAAAATATCAAAAAGTAGGCATCTTCCCCCGCTTACCATCTTACCCCGAATCACTCTATATGTTGCAGTCAAAACCAGTTTTTAGTTAGGATGCATTTTAACTAGTTGAAACTAGTTTATGCTGGATGTCTTTGTTAAAACCCGTTTTGTGTAGTTAAAACTAGAATTTACTGCTAGTCAAAAATGAATTTGAGTTAAAACTTGTTTTAACTAGACAAAACGGGTTTTAACAAAAACATCCAGTATAAACTAGTTTCAACTAGTTAAAATGCGTTCTAACTAAAAACGGGTTTTGACTAACATATATACTATATACTTACTAGACATCAAAATTTGTTAAAAAGAATTTTGTTTGATATGCTAACAAATATATTTATGATAAATTAATAAGCAGCTTATTTTGAGTAAATTATTATATTTAAAATAAGCCATTTAACTTATTATAATATCCTGATATGACTTTTTTAATTTTTAATGATAGTTTATCCATTTATATAACTAAAATCTTTTTGTTGTTAAAAAATGAAATTTATTCCAGATAGTTCTAATGAAAAAATTTTTAATATAAGAATGAAGTTATTTGATATAATGATAAGAAATCAGGTCCTAATCAAATAATTACACCAGATCAATTTTCCAGGCTACAATTTGGCTAATTAAGTATATAAATATTATGAAATTTTGACTAAAGGTAGGTGATTAAGTTGCTTACTTTAAGTAACTATTTGAGTACTGGCCAAACAGTGGGCTGACTGGGGTTGACTACATGTCTCTAAGGCAATCAGCTGTCTTTAAGCTTTTACTTTGGCGTGACATGTATATAATCATATAAGAAACTAGGCCTAAATCATAAACTCTTCAAACATACCCCAATAATAAATCTGACTTAATTGTTTGATTAGTGACATTTGATATTTAATAACTTTTATAAATATTTAATAAATTATTAATATTTTATTTTTTTAAAAGTTAAAATAATTTTTTCCATAAGCAACTAATTGTCACATTTGATTTTTATTCATATGTTTTTAATATAGGTTATGAAAATTCTGAAATAAATAAAAATGAAAATCCTATTATTGATGCTCATGTAGATTTAGAATTGCCTTTTCAGGTAATATATTTTATAAATTAAACATTCATTTAAGATATAATAGTCCACTCATTTTTAAAAGATAATGTTAAATTTATTAAATACCTATTATTCACTTTATTTCATAAACATTGTAAGGTAATTTATAAAATTAATAATTTTAAATAGTGATATTGTGAATATCATTTATTTCTGATACTTTGTCATCATGGTTATAAAAAAAACAAAAATTAGGTGTCATGTGTCATTGATGTCTTTGAATTATTGTTCAGTTTCAAATAATACAATGCTACCATAAACAGAAAAATCATTTTTACAACTCTAATGCTTTTAACCTACTTTATAGACCATTATCAGACAGTTCTTAATATTGAAACAGTGTTGATAACACAAAAGCACCAGTGGCCAAAATTTACAAAAAGATTGTTCTCAAGCTAGTCAAGGCTTCTGCTAAACTGAACTTTTTCTTGCAGTGTAGAACCAATGGAGTTTTTTAAAAATAATTGTGAGATAAGCTGGAGGCTAAAGGGGGTACCCTATTTACCACTTAATCAGCACGGGTTGTTGGAACCTGACCTCGGTGTTGTTGGATGGCTAAAACTTGTTAGGAGGGCAAATATCGAGTAGGAAGTGCATTGGGTAAGCCAGTAGGTGTCCATTGGTCAAATAATAGACAGTGACAGGTTAACATAACAAAAATAAAATTTTATTATATAACTACACTATGATATATACAATTCTTCTAGTGAGACTAATTTCTACTGAATATGCAATTAGATGTGGTTACATATACTCCTATTGAGTGAAATAATAAAAAGTTCTATTTAGCTTGCGAGGCATGTGCTTGACCTATTGACCTAATACTGATGCTAAGCTCGCAGAGAGAGAGTTTACAGCAATCTACTTATACCTCAATGTGGGAGTAAAGAGTCGATATGGTGAGCATTGTCTGTATGGAAGAGTCATAACCATTGAGTGTCTTCTCAGACAAAGTCTTTTTGGACTGTATTGGGTCCGCTTCATGGAACCTCAAATTGGCACTATGATACGTAACTTCTGGGATAGATCGCCTCTCAGTTGTGATGGCGATGATCGTTCAGTTATGGAAGCTATGGAAGTCCTAGATGTTTTCTACTGTCTTCTTGGACAAGATTGGGATGGGAGACCAAAATGGACACAAGCTCAAATACAACTTCCTTTTTCGATCGCCAAGCTTTCGGTGGCTGTTGCTTTTATACAATTGTCGTGGGAAATGAGCCATGTGATTGTCCATTGTTGACAATGACGATGCACCTTTGACGACTAAGTGTCAACTTTTCCACTTGATTGTTGATACAAAAAGGTGACATCTGACCAGATACTCTGCAAGGCAAGTTTTTCCTATTGGGGATGTTTACATTTCGAAAAAACTGGTTTAACATTCATTTAAAATCTGCAGCCTCACATAATGTTCTTATAGTCTATACTTTCATAATTTTTAAATAATGATAGAATATTCTGTGATTTGATTTTTAAAAAATTTCTGATGTATAAAGTATGCTGAAAATGTTAACAATGTAAAAATTGCTTTGCTATCTATGCTAATATTTTAGTATTTAAAAATAAAGCATATTTGTACTGTCCATGCAAATAAGAGCATGCTTATATGTTATATGTAAAAATTGCTTATTTTTGCATTTTTGAAAAACACAGCCTGCTTTGTTTATAAGAGGTGTGTCAGCTTCTACTGGCTTATAAGAGAACTGTATTGCTGTGACAATGTAAAACTAAATGTCAGTGTACTGATACGTAACTATTCAGGGACATTTCTGTGATAACTATTATTAAAAATAAAAAGCCAAAATAAAAAATTGCTTTTAATACTGTAAAAGTATTTTAAAATATAGTGTTTTTTAAATATACTTGTGGAATATAGTTCACCTATAAGAATATACTCTTATATGCACAAAAATACAGTATGTAACATTTAATTTAGTTTTATGATTTTAATGATTTGTAATAATATCAAAAAATATTAACTGTAAAAATATTTCTGTAATATAATTTATAACATTATTTTTGACTTTATCAACTAATTGTTATACAGTATTATTTACAATACTGTGTTAAAATGATGACATTAACAGAAAAAAACATGAAAAAAGTTAAGTAAGAACTGCCTATTGATTAATTAAATTAAAAAAAAATGAAAGCTGCAGAAAAATACTGAGATAAATTATTTTAATAAATTTTATTCTTAAGTAATAGATAAAATAATTCCATCTGTTGAAGTTAAAAAAATTTAATTGTATGCTAATAGATAGATATAAAAATTTCCATAGATTTATTTATTTATTTATTTTTTGCATAGAAACTTTTTGTATGCACATTTAAAAAAATTTTACTAAAATTATTATATTTTTAGACTCACTCCCATAACTTTCAAAAAAAATAATTTTAAATAATTTTTGTAGATATTCTTACGCAATTTTACATTAAAAAAATAAAAATATATGTATATACAGTCAAACCTGTTTTTATGCGGGGGATAGGGACCGCATTAAAAAAAACGCATAAAAAAAATTGCACGAAACTTTACGAGTGGCTATAAAAAATAGTTTTCGCAACACAATTAAAAAAATATTTTTTTTATGCGATCAACAGGGACCGTATAAAAAAAGTCTCACATAGAAAATAACTCAAAACCGTACGAAATAGAATTTATTGACTACAGATGTCAGCACTTGACTGCATCGTCTGGTCTATCGTCTGTTTTACATATTTTTGTCCAGGTGGTGTTTTGTTGACTTAAAAAGTAAATAATTTCATTTTTCGCATATTCATGCAATAATATTACTATAATAAGTGCATTTATACTATAATAAGTTCATTTAGCTATAATAAGTCAATGTGAGACATGACGAATCGCACGAGACTAGATGCCAACTATACCGCACAAATAAAAAATCGCACAAAAAAAACTGCACAAATTAAAAATCGCACATAAAAAGAGCACATAAAAACAGGTTTGACTGTATTTAAAATTATATATTTAATTAAATTAAATATTAATATAAAAAATAATTTTTTTTTTTACAGAAAGAAAAGGATCATCTATGCAATTCACTGGGTGATAATTATGAACAAGTAGAAATGGATTTAGACAGTGATGATAATCCAGATTCTTCAGAAAGTGAGTTAACATAAGCATAAAATTTTTATCATTAAAATATCACAATATAATGTTTGTTTCGATATCTGTTTGCTCCTTTTAAAAAATTATGAATTTCTTTTCTCAGTTTTATTTTCTGTGTAAATTGTTATACAATTTTTCCTAACAATCTAAGTTTTATATTTTTTATTAATTTTGTATTTTATTTAGAATGGATAAAAACAAATTATAAATATGATTTATTTTGTAATCGATAATTGGATATTGGATATACATCAAGTGAACAAAAGTATTTGAACACTGATAAAAAGGGACAAGTGCTATAAATATTTTGACAAAAGGTGCAAAAAGTTTCCTTCTGTTTGTCTTGTGATCATATAGAGTGGTCATGTTCATTTGTATAATTTTGCACACTTCTGGAGGTTAGTATTTGCCAAAATGCTACATGGAAAATAGCTCACTGATATTCAGAGAGGAATGATTATTGGATGCCATCACAGTAATCAGTGTGTACGTAGCATTTCCAGGCTTCTGGAATTTCCAAAATCCAATAGAAAGAAACTGGAACATGTGGATCTGCACATAGAAGTGGATGGCCTCATAAACTCACTGATCATGGGAGGAGAGCATTAGTACACATTGTGAGGAAAAAGCACATGTCTATTACTGTCAGTATTGTTGAGAACTTTCAGCAAGTACAAATGTAGCAATCATTAACAAAACTCTCCAGTGGGAGTTGCACAGTTGCTGTTATCACAACAGATGTGCCATCCACAAGCCTCAAGTCTCATGATCCAATGTAAGCTAATGGCTCTAATGGTGTAAACAACAATATTCCTGGATCATATAGATGATTGGAAGAAAATCATGTGGAGTTGTGAATTATGCTTTATGCTTAACCAGTTGAATGGGTGAGTTTGTGTTTGGTGCTTGCCCAGAGAATGGTTCAGTCATGACTGTTGTTCCCACAGTATGATGTAGTGGAGGATCAGTGATAGTTTGGGACTGTTTCTTCTGGCAAGGACTGTCCCAAAGCTCTCAACTTTTAATTTTGTAAAAACTGATGTTATGGCCAGGAAAAGCTGACAGTGAAAATTTTAATCAAAATGTAATAGTTTTGACAACTTTGATGGAATTCTCTAGTGCAAAGCGTACAGAAACGATAAACTTATTAAGAACCATATAGAGCAGAAATTTGTTAAGTGTCACCTATGGGACCAGAGTAGTGCTAGAATTTTGAAAATTCCAGATTATTACATGCTTTTTGTATTTTTGCAAAATTGATAGGATATGAAATCTGACATTGCAGCCATTGCTGTATACTTATACCAGCACACACTGCTGTATACTTGCTATTTGTTACACATTTGTTAATTAGTCTGAAGATGATACATCACATGATATACTGTGTTAGACTTGATTGAAAGGCCTACAAATGTTAATGTAGATATATATGTAATTATTTTCCAGACATGTACTATACAGTATACATATGATTCACAAAAGTCTCTAAAGTTACACCACAAATTACAGTTGGAATATGAGGAACTTCTTATTGTTCTTGTACTGTTCTTGCATTGGCCTGTGGAAAAAAAAATACATCAGTCATGCAAAATGTGCACTAGCACAAATAAAGCAATATTTATTTGACACAATACAATGTAACCATATATAATTTACTGAATTATACTGCATAGGAGTTTGAAATCATCTTGATTATCCTTGAGACAACATTGATGGAAATGTTTCATCTGTTGGATTTGGATCATTGATGTCTTCTTCCACAAGATGGTGTTCTGATAAAGTTTGTCTTTGTTTCAAACATTTATGATGCATAATTTTTATATTTCTTCACTTTCTTTTTATAGTGAGTCTAGTGCATCATGTGTTCAAATAAATTATGATTTATAGAATATTAGTATGCTAGATTATATATTAGCATGCTAGTTTTGAATTATTGGATGCGAGATTAACAAACTTGTACATTACTGTAATATTGGTATGATATTTATTTAAGCTTTCCAAAATTTTTTATTTAATAAATTTATAATTTAATTTTTGAGGTAATTTTTATACTTACATTTTTTCATTATTTCATTAATTAGGTATACTATCTAGAGATGATATTGATGATAAAGTTTTAAGAGAACAATTGCTACAGTCTTTGTTTGGAAAGAGAAAGATTCAAGAACAAAAGGTATTGTATCAATAATAATGCACTTGAAAAATGAATATTGTTTTTTATTGTTGTTTTAAAAAAATACATTATGATTTAAAAATAATGTGTAATTTATTGTTCATTATAATTAGTAATTAGTAGTAATTCAAATAAAAAATAACACTGTTCTACAAAAAATTTATTTTTACTTTTGTGAATCATTTTCACTGATTTTAATTGTTTCAATGGTGCTGAATCTGAATCTGGCAACAGAATTGGCCTATCATCCACCACTTTTGATAATGAGAGTTTTGAAGGAAAACATTTTCTGTTTGAAATATATTTATTGGCTAGGCACATTGCTACTTGGCTAATTGGATACAAATAAGTTTTTTAATTATTCCTTTTTCATAATTCTATACATTTAAAAACTGAAACACTTGATGACATGTTTCTTTTATATTTTTCTGAAGTCTTTCACTTTCAAGTCCAGCTGTAATCTGCTAGCATGCTTTTGTTCCACCTTCTATACAGTTTTTTCATTTGAGAAAGAGTTGGATGGAATCTTTCTCCATGTTCATCAGAAACAGCTCCTAGTTTGGCAGGGAAAAAATCTAAATGGGAATGCAGGGAATGCATCTTGAGTGACATATTGCAACCCAGTGTTTGGTAGAATGTTAACAACTTTTCTACAATTTTTTCATAGTTGTTAACTCATACATTCTCCAAAAAATTTCTTGCTCACATTTTAAAATGCATTACACACTATCCTTTCCACTGGGTTAAGTTTTTCCTCAAAACTAGAGTTCTTCAAAAGCTGGCTTACTTGGGAACCAACAAAACTTCCTGCTTCACTTTTGCATTGCTCAGATAAGAAAACTTTTGTTTCAGTTAAGCAAAGCTTACTTCTCTGTCTGTACCTTTCATCCTTTCACAAAGTTTTTCATCAAACTGAGCTTGATGCGAAGAGGAGGTAAGAAGATTTTAGTTTTTTCCATCAGAGCAGGAAAAGCAATATTTTTCTGATCTTGTATGTTTGCAGCTTTGGGCCACTTTTATATCAAGTAGTGATTGGTTCTTGCTCAGCTGTCCCATTCACAAAAGAAAACAGCAAATTTTAGTATATTATCCTTGAAGACCTGTTAGCCTCGCAACAACTTGAGTCAGCACACATTCCATTTATGCTCCTTGTATTTTATCTTGTTCAGCTGCAGTACTTTGAGCAGTATTGTCATAAGTTTCTTTTATGTGAACAGCATGAGCAACTGGTACAGAGGGATGTTTGTTGCCATTCTGCAGCAAAATCTTGATGAGCCAATAAAGAGTCTCTGCAGGATTCTGTGGGAGCTGAAGCTTCTCAAACTAATGCAATATATCAATGCAAAAAGTGAGATTCTCCTCCATTGAAAAAATTTCACATTTTCTGATTTCTTTTTTTGTAACAGGACACTTTAACTTCTTTCTCCAAAAGTTTTTTGCTGTTGGTTTTATATTTTATTCAAATAAGAGTAACAGAAAATTTGTCTAAGAGAGTCATTTTGCTGCAAAAAAAAAACAAAAAATGGTATTTTTAAAAATTCTGTATGACTTCAGATTCATATTAGCACACTAAATTATGTAAAGAAAAAAATCACATTTGATTTCAAGGATTTTGATGCAGAACAGTGTGATTGATTGATCAATCATCACAATCATTCATTGCAAAAGTCTCTTTGTTTAAACACACAATTTTATAGCAAAATATTATTCTCATTTACAAGTGGGCAATTTTGTCTACTCACTACACAGTCAAGTAGATTCTTATCAGTGCTATAAAACAATGGTTATCAAGATAAATTTAGATTGTGTCTTGATTTTTTTTCTTCTTTTCATGGGAATCTATAGCACTTGCCTTTTCCTTTTAATAATATCTTGATTTGTTTTCATAGTAGACAGTTGAAAACAGTTTATTTTTAAGCATGCTTATTTAAAATAAAAATATTTGGACTCTAATAATAATATAAATTAAAGTACTATATTTGAATATGATTAAAAGTAACCTAAAAGTATTACATTATTAATAATTGAGTTTATAATAATGTAAGGACTTTCACATTTTTGTGCTTAATATGAAAAATAATGTTTTCAACATCATTTTGCATTAAGGATCTGAGAAGTTGAAAGAATTTAGGCTAAATAAGGAATTTTACAGGTTTGAGTGATTCTTTTGAATGATTATTTGAATATTCAAATCATGTACTGTAAATGATTATTATTCTATTATGAGAATTTAAATGAACTATTTTAATCACTTAATATCATCAATAATTTAAAAATGTAATTAATTAAAAAATGTAATCAATGAAATTATTATTTATGGAACTTAATACCAAAATTATCTTATAATTTTTTATATTAAGTTTCATAATACATAAATGTTTGATGATAAAATGTCAGTTTTCAAAAATATAAATGTATTTTTAAAGTCAGATGTTATATGTGGATGTATATTTTACAAATTTTAGAATTTTTAATAATTAATTTAAAACACATTTGTGAAAAATTAATGAACATTTGTTTTCTGTTAAAAATTTTATAAATATTTTCATTTCTAGGAAGTATTGACTGAAAATGTGCAACCAGAAATTACTGTTTCTAATACTGAAGAAGTTACAGAAACAAGCAATATTATGACAGAGGAATCTTCTAAAAATAATTGCATTGAAGCTGTAACTATAAATAATACTATAGTATGTATTTTTGTTTAACAATATCGTAACTAATATAGTGGTAACTGAATCAATTGATGGCATTTTTATGAAGTTTAATATGTTACTTTTCAAATATAGTTTCAAACAAAATATAAAAAATTTTTTCTTGTTGAATAATTTTTATAAAATTGTTTAGCCGAAACCTGCACCTTTAGTAATAAACCTTGCTGAAGATTCATCATCTAGTAATTCAGACAATGAAACAAAAGATCCAGAAACACTTTCCCCTGATAATACAGAAGCACTTCCAGCAAGTTTAGAAGAATTATTAAAACAGGCTCGTAAAAAATCTGAGGTAAATATTCAAAGAAAACCTCAATATACATTATATATAAATTATATAAAAATTTAACAGATAAATGTAGATCTAAAAGTATATATTAATAATGTATTTAAAAATAGAAGAGGTGAAGGATTCTTTCACAAGCATGTTTGAGACCAGATGGCATTTGTGATTTTCATTATTGCTAGAAAAAGTTAGAACTGGAATTATTGTAATTTGCATCTCATGCAGCCTTCTACCAAATGAGTATATTGGGATGATTAAAAAAAGCTGTGATCATCCCAGATACTCATTTGAAAGATAGCAGATGGCCAAAATCTGGTATTTCCTTTAGAGTTAATCCTATGTATTTCTGAATCACAGATGAATTCTATATTGTCTGACCAATCCAAGTTCCATAAAATGCATTTTATAAATGTTTAAATTTTATTTGTTGTGAAATTTATAAAAATGATTACTATGTGATCTTTGTTCACAGTTCTTGATATACGAGAACTTGATACAGTGAACTGTTTTTTAAACATTTCTTTCCCATTTATGAGATAAAATATTTGGTAGAATGGACACCAGTTAATATTCACAAGAACAAAATATTCTAATCAAGAATTTTGTTGAGATTGAAACAGGTGATGTTGTTGGTTCCAGTTATTCTTCATTTAGGTGGCTTATAGGTTCCAATTTCATTTTCTGTTTTACTTACGTTGCATCTTCGTTTATGGAACCAATATATACCATCTCTCACCTCTGATGCAGATTTGTGATAATGAATTTGCTTCACCTAACAGTCACCTCTTCTAGCAGTAAATATAATGTTATTAATTAAAAAACTAATTTTATTTTATTTTACTTGTTTTCTGCTTGCTTATAGTCTTCAACTAACTAGATTTTTTACAATTAAGTTAATATCAGATAACTTAGGTATATGCTCTCATTTTTTATTAGTTACTTTTATATTGGTATGTAGTCTAATCAGTATTTTGAATTTACTCAGTTGATAGGTGACTAGCATTTTAATGCTATTTAGAGAACATATGTAGGGTGACTGGGTTATGCTGTAATGAGATAGAAATTTTGACAGTAAGAAAGAACAGTTACGCTCCACTCTTTTTAATTTATGAGAGTTTTTTTTAGGAACAAGATAGATTCATAAATCAGGGTTACACTGTTTTTACTAATCATTAATATAATGATTGGTTTATGAAATTACATTTAGGATTCATTTCTGTAATTTTTATTTATTCATTATTCTTCAGCATTTATTACAATTTTTTTATCAGTTTGTAAATATTTTGTATACTTCTATTAAAGGCATTTACTGAAATGTTAAACCAAAATTTATTTTAAATGTCAGTTTTAATTTTTTGTAATTTTTATTTGGTTGATAAAGTGCTTTTGAATAATACCATTTTAAAAATCTAAATTCTGATTATTCATATTTTTAAAGAAATGAAGGAAACTTTTATGTAATAATAGAAAAAATGACAAGAAATATAATAATAATAATTATAAATTATTTTTAAGAAAATATAATTTTTTAATTATATTTTCTTGTCACTTTTTTAATTATCAATTATAATTTTATTTCAGTTTTTCTTATTTTTGTTTTGTAATTTGTAGTACTTTTCATAGATATAAATTTTAAAATTGTAATTGAAGAGTACATATTATTATTTTAATATTTTATTATAAACATAATATAATAATTAAGTATTAAAATGTTTATAAACACAGTTCTGAAATAAACTTTCTTTTGCAAATTCTTTATGAAAAATTTGGTATTGGCAAACTAATGAAAACAAAATTGAGACTATGGAAATGTCTCAGTCAGTATCTAATTTTTATGAAATCTTAAATAAGAAGTTAATGTTTTAATATCTATTTATTAAATTTTATTGTGTGATAGTCATGAATAAAAATTTGTTTTAATAGAAAAAAGCAGGATTTATTAAAAATGTTAGCCTTCAGACACCTTCAGCAGTATCCAAATTATCAAGAGCTCAACAGTTAGAATATAGAAAATTAAAAGAAGAAATTGCTAAAAGAGAATCTTTACAAAAGAATGAAAATAAAGATTCAGGCAATGAAAATTTAAAACAAACTGCAAAGTATGAAGAGAAATTGTCATTGGAAAGGTAATAATTAACTTTTAAAATCTTTAAAGTTTAAATTTTTTGAAACTTGATTTTTATTATTATGCATCTGTTGAAAGTAATTTATTATTGTTGTCTATTGTTAAAGAAGAGCAAATTGTACCAGTAAGAAACCAGCAAATTACCAGTTGAGGATAATTGTACCAGTTATTGCCATTTAGAAATTTCAAATTTTAAAATAAGCTAAACAAAAACTGTTCAGCTGCACAATCTATTGTTAGAGAATAAATTGAAAACACATAGTATAAGAATTATTTTAAGGGCAACTACTGAGGCTTTTATTTTTTAATTATATTTTGATATATCAATTAGCTATCAGTCAGTTGATGAAATATTACAGTTGAGAGTAAATTGATAACATTTGTACTGTACATTAGAGAAAAAAACTTTTAAGGAAAGGTTCTAGATATAATAAATGATACTAGAAACATCAAAAATTAGTTTTTAATCATATTTTTTCATTTAAACTATAGGGTATATTTTAATTATACATGACACTCGTTGAAATTTTTTATATAATTAACAATTTTTCATTTTTGAAAAATATGTTTTCTAATGAGCAATTATTTTATTGTGACATTGTTACAATGCCAAGCTGCAATTTTTAATCCACATCAAATTAGTTATCTTCCCTTACTTCATACTTTTCCTAATAACAACAGAGTAATTCTAGTCATCTATCTAATTGTGAGAATGTGAAAGTCCATTTTATTCGATAATTTATTGATCTTATTTACTACAGTTTTAGATTTCCCACTTGATAAATGATCTCTCTGTAATATTTCAGCTATAAAATAGAGCAAAAATCAATGTTTTGAGTGGGAAAGGGAAGTTCCACTTCCTTTAGAAAGTTCTTACCCTGAATTTATCTATAGCCTCTGTCTCTTGTGTCAGATGTTTGTCCAGTCAGACGATCAGAATTCTATAATCTAATTGGTGAGAACTGAGAATAAGTAGGGAAAAATTCATGAGTTTGGGGCAGTCAATAGAAACTCGACATTGCCATATCAGACAGCAGTTCATGACCAGAAGGAAGTTGCCATAAAAATAGCAACAGAAGATAGTCCCGCATTCATTTTGCATTCTCCAAGTTTGATCTACTGAGGTATTATCATTATTTATACCGATTGTAAACTCTCTCTCTCGATTTTATTTAAAGGTTTATTTTAAATTTAGAGGTTTGATTCACGATAGGTTATATTAAGCGTCTTGATTTATGTACCTCTTGTTTTATTTTATACATTAAATCCTTTACTGTTATTGTTAACCTGTTGATTCCCTCAATTATTTAAGTACAGACATTTACCCTGCTAAGATCAGAACTTACCCACAACTCCTCCCCACTCTCATTTAAGACCCTCCTATATAGCCATCAACGACTCCGTGAGCAGAACTAACCATTCTGACGATTAAAGATTCCCGAGTCTAATCTTGAGCCTTGTATTCTCACATAATCTTTACAGGAAAAAATTTTTGAATTGAAATAACATGACTTCTGATTTGCATTGGAAGTTTGTATATAGTTAATCGGGGCCTCCTGCCCTATGCTTTCCGTATCTGGTCTCAACTTTCATTTATCTAAATCTGTTCTTGAGATTAAGGAAGGACAGATGGACTGATGGATGAGAGTGGGAATTTATAGGTGTACAATTTTTAATAATAATCGAGGCTATCGTATCGTTAAAAATTATTTCTTCATTTTGTACAAACAAAATAAATATATTGAAGAATATAAAAACATGAAAATTATACTTTAGAAGTAAATCTAGTATCAAAAACGTTCGATTCAGCATGACACAGTCCAACTGAAAATCGTTCAGATTACCAGCAATTCTGATTAACAACTCTCTACTGTATTATCTATTATAACATCCATTCCCAGAAAGAATTGCAAGATTTAATGCCAATGAATTCTTTGGAAATGAGCAAATGATAACATCTATTATTTACAGCTCAATTTTTACATGAATTGAAAAACTGCATTATCCATGATTTGGAAGGAATCACATCTGTAATGTATTGCAACACTTTCTAAGAATTTGAATGTTTGAAAATTTTGAATGGACATTTCATGAGTAACAAAGAAAACACAAATTGAAGTGTGTTAAAATTGTGAAAACTAGAGAGATTTTTAAAAAGTACTCTTTCTTATAATGAAAATTGCATTCTTCTACTTCTATTTATATTCATTTCTATTCATATTTTAAAATTTTTAGGCACTTCTTAATGTATTCAGTAGTCTATAGACATAATTTCTTTTGATTATTAATTTATATGCTGTTGCATTAGATTTCATATTTGATAGATAATTTGATACATTTTCTACAACCTGAAAGTAATGTAAATACATTCATATGGCATAAAATACATGTTTGTAAAAATGAAAATTTGTTGCATTTTATTAAATATATCTGATAGAAAATAGTGTGTGTGGGCAATGTTAATAATTTTTGAAAATTGTGAAATAAGTAGTAATATGAGAATGTGATGTTTTTGTAGTGTTTGTTTAGCTGTACACAGATATCATTATCCTAATTCTTTTTTCAACTGTTTGAATGAAAGAACTATTCATAGAAAAACTATTATTCATAACTATTACACAGATATAAAAATTTTTGTAAAAATAAACAAAGCAGGTTTTACATGAAAAATTATTTAATACTTTTTAACATGATGAATTTCTTTTTTACCAAAATTACAGTAGAGACTCGTTAATCGGAACCCCGGTAATCAGAATCGCCGGTAATCGGAACGATTTTCAGTCGGACTGTGTCATGCTGAATCGAACGTTTTTGATACAAAATTTACTTCTAAAGTATAATTTTCATGTTTTTATATTCTTCAATAAATTTATTTTGTTTGTACAAAATGCAGAAATAATTTTTAACGATACGATAGCCTCAATTATTATTATAAAAATTTTCGTTGGGCTTAAAATCGACGAAAATTCAACACTAAGCGACACGCGACAGAGAAAAATTTGAACATCAGACAGGTTAATGTATTTTTTCGTACATAATCGGTAATTGGAACAAATCACTAATCTGAACAACCCCAATCCCCAATTGATTCCGATTTTCGGTTCTCTACTGTATTTATAATGTTTAAAATATATTTATGTAACTTTTGTTTTCTTTTGGAATCTTTTATAATTTCTGCACTAATTGGGCAATTTAAAGAGAAATAAGAGAGATGTATTCAAGATCAATAATATCAAAACACGATTGCAAGTGAGAAAAGATAAATCACTGCACACATCTTTGAAGTTGACATACATACACTTTTTAAAATACTGGCAGAAAATTATTTTTGTTCAAGTTATTTTTCAAGAAATATGTAATTAGAAATGTAAACTAAATGAAAAAGACTGGTGTTATCTTTAAAACTGTGTGACAAGATTATTATTATAATCATTAAAGATTTTATTGTAATTATATATAATTAAGAATACAATTATTAAATTGATTAAGTAGTCAAATTACAAAATTAAATAAAATTTAGATTGAAACTGAAGAAAGATAAAGAGAAATTAGGATTACTGCAATTACAATTATTAAGAAAGAAAGCTATTGCAGGATCTGCTTATAATAAAGTTCAACAATTAAAAGAACAACTTGCTGCTGCAGAAAAAGTGGCAGCTGCAGATTTGAAAATGGTAAAAATGTGTAGTTTAGAGGTAAGTGTGTTTTTTTTAATTTTCAAAAGTTTTTAAAATATACTTTATTTTTATTTAAGCATTAAAAAGGGATATATATAAATATAAAATTTTTATTATTATTATTATTTTTGCTGTTTTCAATTTTATCATTCAAAAATAACAATAAAAAATAAATTTTTTGTTTTTATTATTTAACTGGTACATTGTATAGGATTTCTATTGTGAAATGCCTGAAAATTATCATGTTTGCAGGGTTAAAGAATAAAGATGTGGTGGATTTATTAACAAATATCAATCATACAATACTACAAGTTTATAGAAACATATGTTAGTACACCTCTACATGGACTCTCTTTGTGACATGTGAGATATCTAGTCGGTACTCAGTTTCTTTCCAAGTTCTCTAGAACATGTCTATATTGGTTGTGCTGAAAGTTTCTGCAATCCTCGCAGCAATGTCTTTAAGGTTTTACATTGGACTTTTGTAAATGTTATCCTTGATGTAGCCCAAAAAAAGAAATCCAGTATCATAATGTCAGGTGAACATGAACCAATGGTATTGGTCTGTCTTTTCTTGTCCACCAACCTGGAAATGTTTCATTCAGAACTTGCTGGACATCTAGTGACCAATGAGATGGAGCACCATCTTGCTGGAAAAAGACATTTGGTTGCAGGTATTTCAGCTGAGGAAAGGCAGAGTTATAGCTTGTCCATATAAATGTTGCCTATGATAGTGTTTCCACAAAGATGAAAGGTCAAATAACCACGTCCTTCTTAAGGTCACACCAAATGTTGACTTTTGGACTGTCTTGCATGTGTTCCCTGATGCAATGAGGATTCTTGGATCTCCATATTCAAACATTGTTTGTTCATGTCTTCAGAAACACAAAGTTACCTCATTAGAGAACAGAATGTTTGACAAATTTTGGATCTTTGTCAATTCAATGAAGCATGTCCACAGCAAATTCCTGTTGTTGTTGTTGTTCATTTAGCTTTATCTCCTACAGAATCTGAAGCTTGTAAATGTAAAGATGCAGCAGTTTGCATAGAACCTTGTGCACAGTTGCACGTGGAATCTGCAGTTCCTGGGAAGCTCATAAAATTGAGTTTGTCAGACTTTTGACAAACACTTAACAGATATTCTCAATTGCGACTTTGGGGAGACATTTCTGGCCATCTCTGTCCTGTTTCAGCATGCTTCCACACACCATAAATTTCTTGTACCATACTTTTCTCCTCTTGGTATCTGGTGTTGCTTTCTGATAAACACAGGAAAAGTTCTTTTGCAATGATAGACTTAAACTCAGCAAATCACACCACAACCAGTGTGTTCTGCAGTAATTCATTTTTGTGGGAACAACTAAAAGCATGCTTCTGAGTATCAGAAATATTGTAAAAATTAAAAATTGTAATGTATTGTAAAAATTGTATTTTTATAATACATTTTAAAATGTATTATAAAAATACATATAATAAAATGTATAAAAATACAAAAATACAAATAAAATGTATTATAAAAATACAATTTAAAATGTATTGTAAAAATTTAAGTAGTAATTTTGCAACAGCAAATATACCATTAATCTGAAAAGTTTTTTATTTCCTAAATTGTGAAAGCATTAAAAATCAAGGCATTTCACTGTAGACACCTATTACATTAAATATCCCCTTTGAATATTTTTCCTTTATTATTATTTTATAATTGGTAGTCTTTAAAAATGTCAACGAAAGTAGAATTGTATTAAGAAATAGTCTAAAAAGTTCAACATATAAAAAAATAATTACAGATTTTTTTTTTATGGTGGGACTCTAGTTATAACTTTCTAATTGTAAAGATTATTATTATATGAATATTGAAAAAGAAATAGTTGCTTGCTTTGATTGGGTTGAATAATTGCAATAAATTTTAATTTTACATAAAGTTTTATAAACATTTATCATCATTTATTATTCTGTTGGGTATTTCATATAATTTCATTAAACGTTTTTCCAAAAATAAACAAAAAACAGAGAAGTTAATAATAATTGTATTTTTATTTTAATGTAAAAGTGCTCTTGAGAGAAATTTTTTAATTCTTATGCCTATTTAGGCATTTAAATATAATGATAAAATTTTATTAATTTAAAAAAAATTGCTTTCCTATGTATTTGTTTAAGCAAAAAATTAAGTTTTTTTTAAAATTTATTTATGTTCAGATAAAACAATTACAGACAGGCATAAATAAAAGAATATCGGATATCAAAGAATTAGAAAAAGAATGCAAGTCTGTTGTATCAGATGATTCTGGAAAGATTGAACGAAATAATCAATCATTAAAGCCATCAAATAATAAATCACTCACATTGATGAAAAATGTAAGTATTGAATGAATACATTTAATGCTCACTTCTTATACTTAGTTTGAATATTTTGATTTTTTTCATAATTAACAATATTTAATATTCTTATTATTGTTGGTTTAATTAGTAAACAATAATATTTTATTAATATATCTATCTAAATTTTATTTAATAGCATACATAATAAAATCAATCAATAATATATTTTCATTATGAAGAATTATTTTAAATACAAATCTTGGTATTATTTAAAAACTTACAGTTGTTAATAGTTTTAAATCAGATGTGAAATGAAATAATTAAGCAGTGTCAAATTAAGCAGCTTTGTTTTGAACAATATCATTTTCAAAAAACAGTCTACTTGATAGAACTGAATTGAGTGGAGAATAAAGTAGTAATAAGTTTCTAGAATTGGCATTTAATTGTATTAGCTAAACAGTATCTATAACTGTCTCCGAAAATCCATAAAATATCTTAGTTAACACACAATTCTCACTTGGATAGTAGTTCATAATGTATCAAAAACTATTGAAAACAATTTTAAACATTTATATAACTTCCTTTTTTAATATTATTGTTTAAAATTGTTTTTGATATGTTATGAATCATGTGAGAATTGTGTGTTATCCATGTGAGAATTGTGTGTTAATTAAGATATTTTAAGGATTTTTGGTAGACAATTATAGAAACTGTTTAGCTAATATGATTTAAATGCCAATTGTAGAAACTTATTACTATTTTATTGAAAAAAGTCAATGGTTTGTTACAATGGCACATACAAAACATAGCTTAATAATTTACATAAGAATTTTTAAATATTATGCAAAATTATGTTTTTGCTATGTTTGTTAGTTTTGTATGTGTCATTGTAACAAGCTGTTGTCTTTTTTCTCTAGTAAAACATTTAAAATATAGTAAAATATCATTATTTTTTAAAAAGTAATGGCAATAAATAATTGTAAAAATTATGTAACTACTAGTTATACTTGACCAAATCATTATAATGTTTACTTATGTCTTATGATGAAATTTACAAAAATACAATATCTTTGTAACAGGATAAAACACTTCTTAATGAATAGTTTTAATACATTATTGGCAAAATATTTGCAAATTGAGTATTTTAAATAAATATTGTTGTATTTTTGCTTTTTATATGTATAGTATCAGAACCATATACTTAAAATTTCAAATTGCTAAAATTTTCTGGTGTTTAATTAGTTACTTTTTTTTTCTTTCTAGCCAACACCTAAAATGAAAGCTGAAATGAATATTTTGACAAATAGACCAAAAGCCAGAATGACTGGTGAAGAAATTGCAATTGAAAAGAAGCGACTGCAAACTTTAGAAAAAGAAATAACAACAAAATTACAAGAACTTAGAAAGAAATCTCATAAGACAATATTGTCAAAAAAATTAAAAAAATTAAATAATTCTCCAAAATTTTTTAATGAGAAAAATAAAAAATATACAGTGGATTTACCTCATAAAAATGTTTCAAATAATGGAAGAAAATTACATCGGAATATTCAATTAATTAAAAAAGAAGAAAAAGTATTAAATAAAAGTGATAACTCTGAGAAATGTCTTGAGAATTTAGTTTTATCTAAAGATAAAGTGGTAAGTTAAAATATAATATGAAAATTATTGAATAATATATGAATTTATTATAAGTGTTTCATAAGAAATCAATGATTCAAATTACTTCTTTTTATTATTATTTATTACAGTAATTGTCACAACTAATCAGTCAATGGTGATTGTTGTAGTAGTAGCTATTCTTATAATTGATTAAATAATTCATAAGTTTTTAAGTAACAAATAATAATTGTTGTTAAAGAAATTTAATAGAAGTTTCTCTTAAATATTTTTGCTAATTTCTCTCAAATTGATCATTGAAAATACTTGAGATTTTAATTATTTTATAGATTCTTAATTGCAAAAATTTATTACATTTAAATCATTAAATAGACTGTTTTATTTTATAATTAATATTTATTGAATGTTTTCAATTCAGTTTATTATAATCGTAGTCATGAAATGAATTAACGTTTCTAACAGGTTTAATATTAGCAGTAAAATTAAAATTGAGTGTAAGATACGTTGATCAATTTTCTGATTAATAAATTGGCAGTGGTTGTTAATTTATTGTTTAGGAAACACTATTCTATTTATCAACTTGTTTTATATATTATTTATTTTATTTTTAATAATAAATAATCTAAAGTTCTTTTGTTATTAAATATATTCATTATTTTTTAAAAATATGTTATGTAAAGAAAAATTCAAATATAATGTATTTATTGGGCTGCAATTTGAAAAAATTGTAGCCGTCTAAATTCCTGCTGTTGTTTATCTGTCTGTCTGTCTCAAGAACAGTGTTAGATAGATGAAAGTCAAGACCAGATATGGAAAGCTGGCAGGAGGTCTGATTAACTATATACGAACTTCCGCTTTGGGCCGGAAGTCACATTATTTCAATTAAAAAAATTTTTCCTTGAAAGGAGTTAGATAGATGACCGGCATGAATATTGTTAGTAGGAAAAGTATGATGTACCAGGGAAGACACTACTAAACTTAAGTGCAGTGTGGTGAAAAATTGCAGCCTGGCATTGTGGCATAAATAAATGCTTGTACTTTAAATATACTTTTCATTTAAAAAAATTTAAAATTGTACTTATTTTGTAAAAATTTTGATTAGTACTAAAAAACAACAGTGTTTTTTAATTTCCACATTCTTAATTTTGTTAAAATTGCCTTTCTTTGCTAAAATTGTAAAAAATAATCCTCACTGTTATTGTGAGTATTGATTGTTGTGTGTGTGTGTCAGTCAGATGTGAGCAATTGCCTCTCTGACCTCAATATTTAATTTCATTTTTGTGGGATTTAAATGCCAGTTAATGGAAAGACTGTGCTTTGTTTAATCTCAATTTACTAAAGCCAAAATAGTTAAATTGCATTATGATTATTATTATTTTATTTAAATTATCCTGAAACTTGTCTTAGAGTAAAATTGTATAAATGCAGATTATAAATTAATATTATGCTTTATTTGTGCCTACATTATAATGTCTATATGAATATGAGCCCTTTCTAAATGATTTTGATTTTTGCCCAATAATCTTCTAAATGAAAAAAGATGATGACTTCAACCTGTATAATCCTTGTTTTCTTTGTTTCTTTAATTTCTTGTTTTATTTTTTTATTTTAAATTTTTGAACATGATTTTCAAATAATTTCTTTTCATTATGAATAACAACCATGCTGTTTACACTTAACAAGTGAAAGCAATCTATGAATAATAATTTTGAAACTTTAACCTTTTCAAGTTTTTATTAGTTAGCAAAGATGAGCAAAATTTAAATTTTCATATTTCTCTGAAATGAGAGAATTTTAACACAAAGTATAGATTGTATTAATGTGTCGTCATCATTGTCCGTTCACTGATAACAGTTTATCAGAAACACATCCATTATTACAAGGATTATTCAGCTAGCCATAATTTGAGCAAACTTAAGAATTCTTGATCTATATTTATTAAAAATCAAATAAATATTATTTTATTATTTCATTTATCTAATGTTATTTTATAGTTGAGTAATTCTGATTCTGATGATGATGGGATTTCCATTATTTTAAAAATTGATTTTTTATTAATGTAATGCTAATTTTGAATTTAAAGAATGCATACAAATTTTACAAATAAATCTTTTGAAAACCCATTTAACAAATTTAAGAATCTATTTTAGCTGAATTTAAAACTTAATTATATATTAATATTTATTTCAAATTGACATCCACATTCAATGTAACTATTTGGAGACAGCACACAGGGTGCATTTGGAAATTGTAACTGGTGTTACCAGTAACACCAGTTAGAATTTCCAAATACGTCCACAGTAAGCTTTCAGTAATAAAATTTCAAATATAATAAAGTGAAATGTTTTCATATGTATTCACATTATATAATAGAAATATTAACTTTAATCTTAAATGTTTTTTCAATGTTAATAAAATAAATAAATAAATACTGATAAATCTGGTTTCAGAAAAGTATGGTATACTATTATGTAGAACAAATTTTCATTGTTTTTGTAAACAAAATTATTGTTCTTTGCAGCACTTACTTCTTGACTGAAAAATTTTTAGAAATTAGAAATGATAAATCTTGTTTTTGGAAATGAGGTTGTTGTTAAATTAGAAAAATTTAGATTATTTTGTAAAAATTTCTTTTATCATTTTTAAATTAACATTATTTTTAAACATTATAATATGGTAAGAATACTCATATATACTCCCCTTTCCAGAGGTAATTAACTCTAAAGGAATAAATAATCATGTTTTCATGGGCATGACTTTTCATTCATAATTTTTTATAGTTGAAGTAAAAGAATAAAAATGTTTAAATGTTCCAGAGGTTGCAAAAGCAAAATAAAGAATAAGATAAGTTATAGAATGAAAAGTATGATTTAAATTACAGTTTAAATTTTGGGCATGATTCTATATAATACTTTTTCTTACATTGAAACAAAAAAATTTTATGAATATTTCTTAAAAATATTAAATTTTTTTTATTTATAGAACATCACAGAAAAATTTGAAATTAATTCATCTGAACATTTGGAAAATTTTAAAGAATTGCAGAAAGAAGAACATGTATTGGATCATTACAGTGATAAAGGTGTGATGATGTATTCTTACCAACTGTGTGATATATTTTGGCCAAAAATGAAAGAGGTAAGTTATGCAGATATATAATGCAGGAGAAAATATGATATCTATTTTTACATCATTAAATTTTATATTATGATTATCACTATTTTTTTAAATTTTAAATGAGTTCAAATATGCAAACAATTATGATCATAAAGCACTCTTCTCAAATAACAATCTCTCTTTAAAATGACAAACAATTATTGACAACGAAGATTTGAATTAATAATCTGACAAAGAACACATCTATATTTGTATACAATGCTTATATATATTTTAATTATTAAGACATTTATTTTACTCGTAACTGAACTTTCAAAATTTCTCTACTTTCTCTACATTTAAAAACATTTTCTTTTGTAGTTTTGTATTTTGCTTATAGTAAACTTTTGAAATCATAAACATTTAAAATAGTAGCATCATCCAGAATTCATAATATGCTCTATCACTATTACCAGATGAATGAAACTAAAATATTTTTTCAGTTTTTAGCATATTGTAATAAGGCTTCCAAGGATTGGAACCACATTTTGTGATTGTATTGGAAGAATAGTTTATTTCTCTAAGGTGTCACTTTTTTACAAAATGCATTTGAGCTCTGAGAGTCTGTTCTCAGTTGCACAGCAGGTCTAAGAGAGTCTGAAATGCATTTTGTAAAAGGTGTACTATAAAGAAATAAAGTACTTTGGCAAAAATAACTACTATGTGATTCTGTGTTAGGAAGAAAATTTACCTTAGTATGACATAATTTACTAGTGTGGTTCAAGAAAAAAGTTAAAAATTTGTTGCATATTTTCAGTTAAATTCATTGCGTTTATAGTTTAATCATTTAAAGACTTTCTTGTACAATTTGTAGTTTTATTATGTTTTATATTTTTTATAATATTTTTATAAAATGTATCACTTTGAAAAAAGAATAAACAAAATTAATATTACTTAAAACATTAATAATTTAAGAAATGAGTAACAGTCCAATCATATCATTTTCTTTTTTTCACTACACATTCCTTTCTTGAATGTGTAGTGAAAAAAAGAAAATGATATGCAATAATTAGTTCTATCTAAAATGTTTCAATAGGTATTAATATTCTTCTGTGATGATCACATTTTAGGTCTTTTAATTCTAATAAGACAAATAACATTTAAAAGAGAGTTTCTTGTTTCATTTGTAGTCACTTTTGAAGTAATTGAGAATGAAATAAAAGTGTATTTTGTATAATGAATGATGTCAAATAAATGCATTTGATAAAAAATTGCCAGGACAAAATTTTTAATTTACAAAATTTAAGAAAATTTTTAAGTAGACAATACATACAAATGTGCGTTTTCACTTAGTCCTTTCATGTGTACACAACAAAAATAACAATTTTCTTAAATTTTGTAAATGTGACAATGCGTGAAGCACCCCCTATGCTTCCACACCACTTGACTGAAGTGTCAACACCACAATTGCAATGACTGCTTCATCAGGACTGACACCACTGTGTCTTAAGGACAGACACAGAAACCTGGATGACTGCTAAACTCATTTTTTGTGCGAGTGATTGCATGTGAAAGTGGTTGGATTCAGGATTGAGGATGTTTGAGAGTCAGCGTTCCCAAAAGAAGTGCACTCAACTACCGGGTTAACATCAACAAATACCCATTTATTTATATAACTATTTACACACACAAACTTAGGAGTGAGTGAGAGAGAGAGTTTACACTTATGTGCATGAGGATAAATACCTGTAGTCGTTATACACTTGATAAGCTGGTTCCTTGTTTCTTGATTATGTAGACAGCCTGTAGATTCAATTGGATGTTAGACAATTCAATAGTTTGATATAAGATCCTCAGAGGGCAGGTAGGAAGGTGGCATGTTAACCTAGGCAACAATCGACTGTGATGATGGTTAATTGGGGTAGTCCAAGACAAGAGCAAACACTTAATGTTGATCAACTCTCTACGACGGACGAACTGTTGATCGTCATTGATCCCATTCTTTTATTCTGGGGTCCTCCCCCTCACTGTTCATGCCCTTTTTTGGTAAATTGTAAAGTCCATGTCCAATAGCATTTTTTTTTTTCATTAGTTTCCAGTGACACATCCAGATGATGTCACCTCTGGACAAGGAAGCAAGTCTGTGGGAAAAGATATAATCATATCCTTTTTGATTTTTTTTTTCTTTCAAAAATTTTTTGTCTTATCTGGGCTCACATAAATTTAAAATTTTGTCCTGGAAATTTTTTATCAAATGTATTTATTTTTAAAAATTGTGCCACCACCAGAGGGATTTTTTAACCTTTTTACGTATCGAGATGGATGAGTAGCCTCAAATAAAAGGTTGACTCTTCCATACAATTGTTATTTTCCTCGTGTGCATGTGATAGGACTAAGTGAAAAGACACATTTGTATATATTGTCTACTTAAGAATTTTCTTAAATTTTGTAAATGTCAAGTTAAATTCATTGTAGAAAGAATTTATTATTTTACAAGAACATTGTCAATACAAAAATTTGAAAGAATAACACTACAGCCTAGTAGTATCATTTGGGACTTTAAAGCATAAATTTGGTTCTTTATGAACATTAATATTTTGATAGTTAATATACTTTTTATTAACTTTAAATTTTTCAAAAATACTTCACTTGTTTTTTTAAAATATTCTTAATTTTACCTATTTGAAATTATAATAATTAAAAGCTTGCATTGAATAGCATTGCAAGTGCCAAAGTAATGTTTTCAGAAAAATGCAAAAAACTGGAAAATCCCTATATTGCACTGGAGTAGTTGAAACAATGATTTTAACAAGCTAAAGGTGTAGGAATCACATTATTAGTTATATATTAGAAATTTATATTAGTTTCAAAGCAAGACTCTGCCTTTAAAGTACATATTTCTCTTGTAACAAATGTTTTTATTTCTTATTTTTGACACCGAATTTTATAAGCTGTATGTTTTGGGACACTTAACAAAAAAAGTGTGCGAATGGAAAAACATTGCATAATAGCTTTTGCTAGCCAAACATGAAAATACCTTTAATGAAAACAGATTGTCAAATGGAAAGTTATGCTTTATTTGGATTTAATCATGTATTATATTTTTATCATCAGAGTTTATAAAAGTCTGCAATTTTTGGGCCAGAAATTTGCACAAAGACAGTAGGTCCTCCTTCTTGGCACCTTTCACTGGGAGCAGCCTACTGTATGTACAGTACATAGCAGATAGATGTTCTGGAGGCCAAAGCAATTCAGAACTTCCTTGTGTACATGATTTCTTTTTGATGGCAGTAAATAATCTGTCTTATTCTAATGACTGTAGGGTCATCAGACAATCTGAATCCATATCATTGAAGTAATTTTGTGAAAATTACAGTAGAGCGTCGTTTATCCGAATCAATTGGGGACTCGGGTTGTTCGGATAACTTATTTTACGGATAACCGATTATGTACGAAAAAATATATTAACCTATCCCATGTTGAAAATTTTCTCCATTGCGTGTTGCTACGCATTGAATTTTCGTCGATGTTAAGCCTGACGTAAATTTTTTAAAATAATAATCATGGCTATTGTATTGTTAAAAATTATTTCTTTATTTTGTACAAACAAAATAAATATATTGAAAAATATAAAAACAAAAAAAATTTATATTTTGGAAGTTAATCTAGTATCAAAAACGTTCAATTCAGCATGACACAGTCCGACTGGAACGCTTTTGGTTAACTGATGTTTCGGTTCATTGGCTTTCGGATATACAACACTCTACTGTACTTCAGTGGTGTGGATTCATTTTTTGGCCTCATAAAAAAATTTTTTAAACTACTTGAGGTCCTTCATATCATTTTTCATGCTCCATGCTTTAAAATTTACAGCTTAGCATATGCAACATTTTTTCATTTTCCTTACTTGGGGTCTTTACAGCTGATTTGTCTATTGTGTGACAAATATTCATTTCCTGATTTCCTCTGCATTTTCAATTTCTTATTGAAAATGCAGAGGGATTCGAATTTGAAGAAATTGAGATTCAAATTCTTTAAATTTGAATCCCAATTTGAGGGTTGATGATGCATTCTCTTTGCTAAATTTTGCATCTACTCTAAAGAGGTGAGAGCAAATACTTGCTTCTCTGCCATATGCACATGCAATATTTTTCCATGCAGTTGGTAAGTTTGAAGCATTTCTAATGGTAACCAGGCAGATTGTTTTTAATAGTAAAGATATTGTTTGCTGCATTGTTTCACAGTGCATAATTTTATTATACAGTAGTCACCACTGAACTTAGATCAGGCTGAAGTTAACATGCCATCCAATGGATAGGTTTAAAAAAAGTAACTTTGATTCATCGCATGAATGTTTTACATAATTTAAAACATATACAGTAATTAATCTTTATTTTTGATAAATATCAACTTGATATCTTGGAAGTTTAACAAAATTGAGCCAAACTTGAGTCACAGGCATCAAAAAACATAGACCACTGCATCACCTATGTCAATGAACATAGACCACTGCATATTTAATATTTTGTTGCATCACCTTTTGTGGCCAAAACACCTTCCATATGTTTCGGCATGCCGTTGACTAGGTGTTCACATTCATCTGCCGTTATGGAATTCCAGATAGTTAGGATGGAATCTTTTAGTCCTTTAACTGTCTGAGGGCATGTTTTTTGCAGACATTTTTTCATAATGTTCCATACATTCTCAATTGGTAAAAGATCTGGGCTGTTGGATGGCCAAGGAAGAGCTTCTCTGTTCTTTTCTGCAAGCCACTGTTTTGTTTTTCTGCTTGTATGACATGTGGCCCCATTCTGCTGGAAAATACAGGTTCTATTTGGATATAATTTGCTATGGATGGAAGTAGACACTGTTGTAGAATGTTAAAGTATTGCTCTGAGGCAAGTGTTCCATCAACAAATGTCAACTGAACCATACTACTAGTGCTCATACACCCCCAAAGATGACACTGGCAGGAAACATCACTGAGTGGTTTAACGATAATGCTTCATTGGCAGATTGAATGACAAGTTTGCTTTTGTCTGTTGCTGATTATTTAAATTTTTATTCATCAGACCACAGAATTTCATGCCACGTTTGTTGAGAGCAGGAAAGATGTTTTTTGGCCCACTGTACCCATTTCTTCTTTTGATGTGCTGTTAGCAAAGGTTTTTTCATGCACTGCCTAGGACTGGAAATGCATTTCTTGCACTCTCCTGTGAATTGTTGAAATAGATACATTCTTTCCAGTTGTATCATTCCATATTGTAGTTACATCCAATGCTGTGGCATGTCAATTGTTTTTTATTATTCTTTTCCAACACCTATCATCAACTTTTGAAGTTTTTTGCTGATATCCAGCAGCTTTAATAAGTATAACATAGCTGTAGTTAGTATAATGAACAATAATCTGGTGCACTGTTGTATTGCTTAGCATTAGCTCTTTACTAATAGCTCACTCAGACATGCTGCAACTGTGTTTAGCAATGATAGCATTCCTTAAATCTTCTGAAACAGTTTTTCTTCTGGTCATTGTAGACAAAATGCAAAGGTTCATGAATAAAACTAAAAAAGCACCTTGTATCATTCACAAGATCACTACAGACTAAAATGAAGCCAAAATAATCAGTTGTTTCAGAAATACTGCAATTGTAACATTATTTAACTGCAAATTATTAGCTGGTCTATGTTCATTGACAGGAATGCCGCATCTGTCTGTTTTTTGATGCCTGTGACTCAAGTTTGACTGCCTCAATTTAGTTAAACTTCTAAGATATCAAATTGACATTAGCAAAAATAAAGATTAATTACTGTATATTTATTTTGAATTATGTAAAACATTCATGCAAGGAAATCAAAGCTATTTTTTTTTTAAACCTATCTATTGGATGGCATGTTAACTGTCGTCTGGTCTAAGTTCAGTGGTGACTACTGTAAAAATCTGAATTTGGCTATTTTGGCACTTGCAATGTTATTCAATGCAAACCTTCAATTAAGAACAGTTATTTTTAAATTGATGAGAATTATTGTAAATATTTGATATTTATAAAAAAATTTAAATTTAAGAACTAATTTTAATTGCTGAAATACTGTTAACACAATTAGCTTATAAAAAATTAGTAAGTTCAATATATATATTTGATGTATTATTTTTTTGCATTTCATTTTATACTGAGGTTACTGCTGAATAGGACTAGGCTGACAGCTTTACTAAGTTTCAAAAATTTTTTAAATGAAATAGTTATCATTATGTTAATCATATTTATGAATATAACAATTGAAAATACAGTTAAGAAAGAGATGATTTTGAACTATGATTTAGTAATAATCCAAAATTTGTAAATGGTAGAAATATGAATATAAAAAATAGTTTATAAAATTACACACAAAAAAAATAAGAAAGGTTAATATATTTTTGATTTATATTGAGAAATAATGATGGAAAAAGGAGGGTAGAGGAGAAATCTACCAGATCAAATATAATGCAAAAATGACAAAAATTGCAAAATTAATTTTTATAATTTATAATCACTAAATGATCAAAAAGTATCTGACTTGAGGTCAGGAAAAAAACACCTATGTATGTATTGGTTCAAACACTAGTCTCCTTCTGAGTTCACACACATCTAGCAGGTCTGCTACTGTTGTAAGCATTTTTCAGTCATTTATCAGGATCTCCATCAAGCACATTGTTGTGTTAGTCTTGATCTCTCCTGCATCCTGAAATCTTTCCTTTGAGGTGACATCTTGAGTTTGGGAAAGAGCCAAAAGTTGGCTGGAGCCTTTCTGGGGGAGTAAGTAGGTTGCTGAGCCTGAGCAATACAGTGTTTTGCAAGGAATGTCTGGGTGAGATACAATCTATGGGCTGAAGCATTGTCATGATAAATGAACTAGTCACCAAACTGCCAGAGCTGTTGTCTCTTGCACCTAACAGCATCTCATAAATGATGTAAAACAGTTAGGTAGTACTCCTTTGTCACAGTTTTTCTATGAGGGACATACTCATGATGAACTACACACCCTGGTGATAAAAAGAAGGTTAACATGTCCTTCATATTGTTGTGTGATTGCTGTGTCTGTTTTGGTCATGACATTTTCCATTGGGATGATTGTGCTTTATCTCAGGGTTATAACTCTAGATCCAGATCACATCACTGGTTATAATCCGAATGAAGTCAGGATTCATCATGTTCTGCCATTTTCACTTAATCACTAATGCAACAATAAAGGTGTGAACATGCAACTATCATGGCTGCTTGACAGTGATTGCAGAGTGGTACAGGCTTGCCAAAATTCACACACTGAAAGTAGGTCCAAGGTTACATGATGACATAGTTTTTTCTCCAGCTTGCAAATACTTGCAATGAAAAAAAGTCTGACACTTTTAATCAGAATTTGTGTACCAAACGAAAGCTTAAAATATTTATTTAAAGATGATGTGTGTTTTGTTTTATTGTTCACTATTATTGTAAATATTATTAAGTTTGATGTTTATATTAATAAGAAAATGGCAATATAAATGAATTTAGATGGAGTTTAAAAGTATATCTTAATTTATAAATAAAATATTTATATTAAGATACTATAACAAAACCAAATTGTTATACAACTACGTTTGTGATGATGCTTTGACTAAATGAACTGCAGTACATGTTAATTGTCTACATAAGTTTGTATTATATAGATTCTCATAATTAAGCTTTTTTTATTATTATTATTAGATATTATTATTATTATTATATATTTTTTTTAGATATTTTTATGAGGAATAAAATATTTTGTCTATTTCAGTAATGTAAAGATAAATTTTTCTATATGATTAAAATATAAAATTAAAATATAATATTTTATGAAATCAATTATTGTTTAAAAGATAAAATATGGGAATATCAAATTTTTTAAATTTTTGATTTTTTTTATAGATAAATTTTACTGATTTCTATCAAGAAACATGTCCACAAATTTCTGTGGTTTCATCTAAAGTACATGTTGATTACAAATATAACAGTCCCTTGCTGCATATAAATTCTTATCGGTAAGAGTTTAATTATTATTTAAATTATAGAATAAATATTAATAATAATTCAAATTAAGTGTTTTTAATATTCATAAAAATATGTAATTTTTTAATAAGAAAACTTCCATTAATTGTTTTTCTTCCCTCTTGTATGTGAATACAGGTATTCCCATACTAGGGAGAAAGAAAATAAAATTATGAGCAATAACAACAGTATTTCTTTGCTCTGTACTTAAACATTTTGATTAACAGTTATCCCAGAGATTTAACAAAAAAGTATACAATTTATATACCATTATCTGTGATATATTCCTATCATATAAATAATTATTTGAAATTTCATCACAATCTTTCTAATAAATGTAAGACTGGACATGACACAAAGATGTGGATTAATAATGGTATAATATGGGCAAAAAAATATCTCAGAAAAATCCAACTGCTGACCACTCACCTAATTTTAACATTTATTAAGATATAGTTGTATCAAAAGATATTTCAAATAAAAACCAATATTATAACTTAAATATACTACTTTTATAAATATTATCTAAATAAAATGAAATATTAAGTTATATCTTGATTCCATAGTTAATCATATCTTGTTTGTATTAAGTCACATAAATAAGTTCTCAATTATAACTCAATTGTAACTCAATGCTCAGGAACTCCCTCAGGGCAGACATGTTCTTGTTTGCCTTGCTGGTCCAAATTATCAACTTAAGCCATCTCTATTGTTTTGGCATTGATCTTTTCTACATGCTATCAACAGGGCTTAAAGTGACTCTCTTTTTTTAGCTTTTTTAGCTTTTTTTCATAGCTCCTCTCTTTTTTAGCTTTTTCTGAGAAAAACGCACTTTTTTTAGCTTTTTTCACTTCCCATGTGAAATTTTTTTTCGTAAATGCGCTCAGGAGCGAAATAGCAACCAGCACTTCCCCGTAAGCCTTATGGACCGTGCGCGACATGTTAAGGTACTGTCGTATACACATGTAGTGTACTACATTTATATAGACTAACAAAACAAGGAGCTTCCCAAAGCTTGATACTCTGCACATGCTGTAGGAATTTGCACGTGGGTTCTCCTTGCTTGTATCCTTGTGAAATACCGATCTCCACAGCGCTTCGATATAATCACGCTGCATTAAGTCAAGTACACTTCTAGTTCGGCGTTAAGGGTGATTTTTATACAGCATTATTTTTAGCATTTGTATTTAAGTGCAGTGGACAAAAGAAAGAAATAGATTTTATTTAATACTAACAGTAGAAACTCATGTTTTAGCAACAGAAAATCGTATAGAACCCAATACTTTCTGAAGTAAGTTGCTCAGCAAACTTCTTCCCAACCACCTGCTATTCTTTAGTTTAAACGATGACATTTACTCGTTTTTGACTACCGTAGAAAAACCGAAAAAATAATTGTTGAGCAATAATAAATTTGATTTCTACTGTTATTATTAAATAAAACGTTGTAGGACACTCGTTTCAAAGCTTGTATCTTTCTAGCACTCTGTAAAATTAAAGGTCGAGCGAATCTCGTGCCAGGAAATACAAGATTTTAAACTAATATCCTAAATATTAATAACTTCTGTAGAGACAATCTTTAGACAAAGACAAAAGTTTGGTTTTAAGTGGGTGCTTATATATTTGGCATGCACCATGGTTTTCTGCATTCTAACAGTGTCCTTCACTTTCCATTTCGACAAACTATAAAACTCTTCATGCGCATTCGAACAGCTGCGGTCAATCTGGCACCAAATTAAAAGATTAATTTGTAAATATTTATCGTCGAAAAACCACTATTTTCACTTTAATCTAGCTTTTTGATATGCTTCTAGTCGAACTCAGTCAAAAAATTAATTTAATTATAATTTATTGAATATTTTAATATTAGAAAGTAATTAGCATAAATTACATGGTGTCATGTCTCATCTTCACTCCCGTTCAAGTTTATTGTCCTATACACGCGCCAATGTTTGTTTTTACTTCTGCTGGGGTTTTATTTCAACCTCACCATTTGGTTACGCAAAGTGGGGAGATGGGCATCATGTGATCGCGTACCTGACTTTTTACAAGTTTCCTTACCTCGAAAGAAACTTATATTTTTTCTTGATTTTAATTATTATTAATTAACTTTTTTGATGGATTCTTATATCTTTGTATTATCTAAAGTTGCAGATATAAATGCGTAAAACTTTATTTAAAAAATTGTTTTTCTTATATTTTAAAATTCAAAAATAAATTAAATATTGGAAATGCTAAACTATAAGTACAGTGTGTTTTACATTATCATTGCGAACAGATACAGCCAATTATTTTATAAACGTATTTATTATTTCAATTTTTATAAATTATTTAATTTGATGTGACGTAATCAATTAATTACTGTGGTGCTTTAACATGGGCGTAGCCAGGAACGGGCATGGGTGGGCACCCCCCCAGTTAACCTGGTGCCCCTCCCCAGAAAATTACAGCTTCTACTAGGCCCCCATAACAACGCGTTAATTAATATGGAGGCGAGACTCGATTCAATTACTTTTTCATTTCAGACGTTAATTACAGTGTTATTTTAATGTAATTTTATACATAATGTATGTTTATTATAATTAATAAATCTATATAGGAATAATATCTGTGTCTAATAAAACAAAGCGATTATAAAAATGAAAAGCGTGTGTTCCATCTCAATCTTTTGTAAGCGAAATTTTATGATTTTAATTTTTAAAAAATGAGATTTTTATTTATAATTTCTGTAATTTGATCTATAAGAGCAAAAAACTAAACTTATCAAATATCACCTCTCTGTAAATAATTTCATCATTTACTTATTAACATCAGATTTGTTAAATTTCATGGGATTGTATTATTTTTCAACTTGAGGGAAGTAGAAAGCTTTGTATATTTTCTCCCGTGAAAGTAATAGACTCTGCCGGTTCCCCACTGTGAAGGACAACAAACTGCTAAATGTTTAATTACATTGTTTTCATAAACTCTCTTCTCTGTCAGTTGTGGGTCGAATGACTAACAAATTGTTTTATTGTATTCAGGGGAATAGATTTGGAGACTAGTATTACCAGTAATGAATGCTGTAATTTTATTTTTAATCATTTAAAAAATATTGATAAAATTATTAAATAAGTGATTGGGTCACAATTACTAGTGGTATTGCTATATAACAGACATGGGCAAATGAGACTCCGAGAGCCGCATGCGGCTCTTTTTGAATTTTATGTGGCTCTTGCTGAAAGTATTAATTTTTGCTTTTTATTATTATTTTTACAGTTTTATTTCCACAATTTTGTGAAAATATGTTTATTTAAAAAATTCAATACCTGTTCTATATTATATAATAAAATCCAGGTACAGAACTGCAGTACAGAATAAAAAAGTACAGAACTGCGGCTCCCATGCATTTTGCAAAACCTACATTTTGGCTCCCACTGAACTTTTGCTTGCCCACCCCTGCTATATACCGTTTTTTACGGACTATAAGACGCACCTTAATTTTTAAGCAATTTTTTAAAAAAAATACCTATAAGACGCTACGGACTATAAGACGCACCTGAATTTTGGAGGCAATTTTTCGAAGAAAAAAGTGCATCTTATAGTCCGTAAAATACGGTAATGAACATGCAATCCACTGATTCTGCCAGAAGTTGTTTTTTTTCCTTCTTTAATTACATTTTTTTTAATGAAGAAATCAAAAAATGTACCTTGAAATAAATGGCATTTGAAATTTGGCATGTTATATGGAAACACATTCTGGTAGTTATGTTACTATTCCATTTGCTTTGCTGTGTAATGGTGGAAATTCTGTACGGGGCACATGAAAACTTAATGCGGGCCTGTTCTGGCTTAATGCAGTCTTACTGGTCACTTTTCTGGAGTATAAACTCAGCCTAACTATTTTCATATTAAATCTTATCAGTCCACTTAATAATCAATCTAATATCATATGCAATGTTATTGATACAAAATATGTGTTCGTTTGTGTTTTTTTTTAATAACGCCCGTTTTCGTTCATTTTAACACTATTATCTTTTTTAGCTTTTTTTCAGTGTGAACTCTTTTTTCTCACTTTTTTTTATTGCCATGACTGCTTTAAGCCCTGTATCAATGCCATAAGATATCGGGCTAGATAAAGGCTATATTATTATTTTAATTATGAATTAATTTGGTACTAGAGTGAGGCATTAGGTGCCATCTCTTATTAACATTAATAATTATAATTTAATTAAATAATTTTAAATAATTTAGAAATATTGGAAGAAAAAATCAGCCTGGAGCGGGACTCAAACCCACAACTCCTGCATACCATGCAGACGTGTTGCCAGTTACGCTACCCGGACCTCCAGTCCAATCTTCTCTTCCAACATATATAAGCTTACATTATAACCATTGACAATTATTACAATGCCAGCTGGGAACACATCAAGTGCCCACGTCCTGTTAACAGCTGGAATGTATCTGGTATTAATGTTATTGTTTATTTATATTGATCTTTTCTACCCTGGTATTTGATATTTCCATTGGAGAATTTTCCTCTCTTTTGTTGTTGTTTTCAGATTTTTCCATTTTATAAGATAGAACAATCTTTTCTAATTCCACCTCATTTAAACACTTTGTTTCAAATGATAAATTGTCTTTGGACTGCTAATCTCTGTTCAGTAATCTCTGAGTCTGTGTATTTAACTTTCCACAATTTGTACATTTGTTTCAAGTAGCCATGTTTTGACGGTTCTGAATTATAACAAGAAGCCATTACTGCTTGTTTTTCTGACGCTTCTTCCTTTGAGTTTCTTTCAGTAACCCTACAGTGCTGTGCCCTGGTTGATCAGCATCAGCAACTGTGTCCTGTAGCCCACTTGTCAATGGATGCTCACAGACACTAACATCCATTGTGGTCTTTATTGACCAGGGCAACAACTGATTCAGTATAGGATTCTTTTTTTCTTTGGCTTAACCATGTAGATGGGTTGGGATGATTGTAGGTGCCATTTAGTCAGTCTCCTTCGCCGAGATCTATTTGGCTTGGGTGACCCTACTGGTAGTGTGTATACTACCACCACCATAGCTCTCAGCTTCTCAGAAGCACATAAGCCCCCCTCACCACGACCAGGCAACACCCATTGAGAGGGTATATTATTATTATTAAGGTTTTTTTAATTTTTACATGTAAAGATCTTTTGGATATCGTTAATTATTGAAACTAAAACTTGACTTTCCAGTTTAAAAAATTTTTTTACATTATCATGTTCAGTAAAATGACTGTTATGAAAAAACCTACCATGGGTTTTTTTAAATGAAAAGTTTTGAATCTGATAAATACATTATCTGCTGTATGAACCTTACATACAAATGTTATATCAATTTCATTACATATTTTAAATGTTTTATTTTGTAACTTAAATCTTTAAACATAGTTAATTAAAACAGTATATTTGTAATGATTAAAATAATAATGGAATTATAAAAATGGAAATTCATTTTTAATATTTAATTTTTAGTTTAAATCCCTATTTTTCAATCACTGGGAAAAATCTTAGCAGCAGCAGTTTTGCACATGGTGTAAATGCCAGAAGTAGAATATGCAGATTTGATTTGCTGGGTACATGTAATGATGATCAATGTACATGGTACTGTATAAATTTTTAAAATTAATATTATATTTATTATTTCTGTTTTTAAATGTTTATTAAGTGTATGGCAAAAGTTTTCTTTGTTTAATTTATAAAGATTAATATGACATGTCTTTCTCTATTATTTTTTTTTTTTAAATTTTTTATTTAATTTTAGTAAATGAGTTATAAATAATTATTTTAATGACTGTTGTAATCCAGAATCTATTGTTTTTTTATTTAGGAATTACCAATTGATTTTTGTTTTACTTGTAAAATACAAAGATGCATTTGATAATGTTCAATACAAAAGAAATTGTAATAAAATAATACATGAATCTGTTTATAAATTACATAAAAATATTTGAGTTTTCTATAATCTAAATTATAGTTTGATTTTTATTGGATGTATAAATTATTTAAAATAGGATAATCAATGTACATGATACTGTATAAATTTTTAAATTTATACAGTGTCATGTTCATTGATCATTGTTTGATATGTAAGGGCTGAGTTTCAGCTCTGAGGAGGGCTTATCATACAATATTGATGCAATATGAGAAATCATAGAAAGATGGATGAACATTGATTATTTGTTGTAACAACAGGGTGCATTTTGGACAGTCAATTTGTCCCTTTTTATCTGTGCTTGTTACAAATTGTGAATCACAAGTGTCTGGAATCCAATTATAGTAATATAAAGACAAAAAGCACATTACCAATCTGAATTAGTTAATCATGATTTACTAATATGCATACAGGCAGAAATTATGTTACTTAAATGTTGATTTAAACATTTTTTACTTGAACTTCATCTCTAGTTATTTATATTTCAGTTTCACTTTATAAATTATATTAAATACTGGTTTAAATAAAATATAATTGCAAGTTATGAAATAGATTGATTTTTTTTTTTAGCTAAAAATTTTCTGTGAAATAACCTTTGAGTTCAAATTATTTCAAATATTATTAGATAAAAATTACAGCAGTAGCCATTTTTATTACAGAAATTAATTTTATATTTGTCATAGAAGATTATATTTTAAAATATAACAGTTCTTTAATACAAAACTTGACTAATAAAGAAAGAAACAAATATTTCGTTTTCATTAAAGAATGATTTAATAAAAGTTTATTGAATATTACATTAGAATTGCAGAATTTGTATGAAGATTGAATGAAGGAAAAAGAGAAAAGGTTGTAGGATTATTGATGATAAAATAGAGGGAAGCCTTAAAACCTCAATATTCATTTTGGTTTCAAAATGAATATTGGGGTTTTAAGGCTTTGTAGTATTTATTATATTTAAGTTACAATTATAAATAATACATCAAATGATAGAGCAACTCAAAGTTTTGTTGGGTACACCTGTGATGTGCTGTTTCCTCTGTCTTTCGTTAGAAAGTGCTAGTTGCAAAGATGGCGACTAGCAAACAGAAAGCTTTTTGTGTTTTACAGTTTGCAAAGACTGAATCTGTAGTTACAGTGCAACATGCATTCCATACTAAGTTCCATTGTAATCCTCCAAGTGATGATAATATCTGTAGATGGTATCATCAGTTTGAAGACATTGGCTGTCTTTGTAAAGGGAAGAGTACGGGATGGCCAAGAGTGACTGAAGAATGTGTTGAACGAGTGAGAAAGTTGTGAGAGGTTGTTTCGCATGGTTTCCTCATTCACTTGAACTGATGCCATGCGACTTTTACCTTTGGGGGTTCATAAAGGATCATGTGTATGTGCCTCCGCTACCGGCTGTCCTACCCGACTTACTCCAGACACACTGATCAAGGTTTGGGAAGAACTCGCCTATCAACTAGATGTGTGCTGTGTGACGAATGGTGCTCACGTTGAACACTTGTAGGAAAAACTGTTTGAGTTGCTCTTTCATTTGATGTATTATTTATAATTGTAACTTAAATGTAATAAATACTATAAAGCCTTAAAACCCTGATATTCATTTTGAAACACCCTGTATAATAGAATGCTTTATTGAAAAAGAGGAAATCAGAAATTTAAAATATTCTATATCAATAAATATAAAACTGTTTATATATTGTCTATTGAGTCAATTAATAGTGATTAAAAATAATGGCAAGATGAATTTGCTTTTGATATTTTTCATAAGATAAATGTATTTTTAAGTGTTTCATTTCTAATAGTATTATGTTCTGTTAAAGATTGACAATTTTATGGATATTATTCAAATTTGCTTCTAAAACTTAATTTAATTTTACAGGCAACATTATGATGATTACAAATTGAATGAGAATGAAAAACTTGTAAACTTGTTAGCTTTTGCTCCTTTGGTTGCAAAAATTGAAAAATTGGATAATTTGCAATTGTGTGAAAAAAAATTAAGTATGTAACATTTAAGAAAATGTTTTATTTGATAAATTTACAAAGAAAAAGTAATTTAGAGTTTTAAAGCATTTTAATTTCAAATATTAATATAATTAAGTTTTTAAACATCAATGTTTCTAGTTTATAAAACATAATTATCATTAAATTATGTGTTTTCTTTTAATATTCAGAAAAAGCAGCAGATGATTTCTTTCATGAATATCCATTATTGTCATTAGAAGAATTATGTAAAATTGCAGTGGAAAAAGTTAATATTTCATTACAAAATAGTGAGTGATGTTTCATTTTTCCCCATATCTTGATAAGAGCATAGCTTTACAGGAAAAGTATTTCAATAAATAATTAATAAAATTTTATATATGAATTTTTTTTACTATTGAAATAATATAAAACTTTATTTGATGACAAAAGTAACATTAACAAATTTTTATTACTACTACTATTATTATTATAATTTTTAAGGTTTTTATTAAGTAGTAATAATAAAAATATTATTGTTTTTCAACATTTAGCTTAAAACATTGTTGGCAGATACATATTTTACAAGAGTTATATTTAAATTTTTATGAAATTTATATTACTTTGGAATTATTACATATTTTATATAAAATATATTTAGCAACACACAATTTTATGTAATAATCTGCCAAAACACAACTTCTAAAAAATTGTGGTTTTTGATATTTAAAACTATTTTTAAAATTATTTAATTACCATATTTACTCGCATATAAGACGGTCTTGCATATAGGACGAGGTGTGACTTTAAAGATCAAAATAAAGAAAATTGGATTTATTAATAGAATTCTAATTTTATTTTGTTTAATCAAAACAAACATATCAAATGCAAGTAAATGCACACGTCGTTCTGCAAAAATTACTGGCATTTTAAACTTTAAGGAAAAATCTTGTAAAATCGACAACATAATTTGTTCATGTAAAGCTGGACAATCAGGAACCTTCTTTGCCAATTCTTAACAGTCGAATCCACTCTCCGTCGATTACACTTATGAGTTTCTCCGAATACAGATTTCTGAATAATCATCTGTTTTCACATGGATTACAACTTATTTTGGGCTACTGTGCTACCGTGTGATTTTGGAATTTGAATTTGGAATTCAATTCAAAAGTTTTGCTTTTCTTATTACTATTCACCTTTACTCCTGACAATACACAAGAATGATTCAAACGACCCAGATAAAATACTTTTGTTTTTAAACACAAGAGATGAATACACAGTTTACGAAAATTATTGAAAAATGCAAAAAATTCTTTGCTTGTGTGTATAGGATGACCTAGGTTTTTGAAGCAGGGAAAAATGAATAAAATCCTCATCTTATATACGAGTAAATACAGTATAATGAATTAAAATAAATAAATATATATTTTAATTCATTTAATTGCTCAAATGTCATATTTGAGTATTATTTAAAATAAAAATATATTAAATTTATTTCAGAGGCTCCGTATTTTGTTTCATTTGCAAACCGATTTTGGAAACCAAAAATAAAGAACCAAAAGTATACTTTAGAGGATAATGAATTTTCAACAAAAATTATTAAAGGTAATAAAGTCTGAAGTTTGTTTATTTATCTCTTGATAAAGATGACAACAATATTTGTGAAGTAATGCTGTGTGCCTTTTGAAAATTTTTATAGTTATATATTAAGTATGTCTTTGCATAAAAATTTTCGCTGTATACGTTTATGCTTATTTATGAAATGAATGCTACTTAATGATATATAATCATTGTAGGATTTTATTTAGTAATTTAACTTTAAGAGAAAACAAACACTACTTATGATTGTCGTCTTATACAATTAGAGTTACTATTTTCTCTTTGGTATTCAAAATTTGAATAATTTTTAACTTTTCTTTTAAAGAATGGAGTTGCTTTGATACATCTTTTCAAGATGATTTTGACAATTTGATAACTGAAAATGACCAAAGATATTTCAATATGACAGAGAAAGGGATAGCTAAACTTGAAGTTGCTGTTACAGAAAACCCACAGAATATACAACTATGGCTGAAATTGGCATATAAACATTTACACAATTCAGAGTAAGTGATTAACTATTTTAAAAAACTGATTTAATATCTTGTGTTTTTTAAATTTATAGTTGTATTGATAATTTAGTCATTGCTGCAATTATTTGGCTGTTGGTTAGGAAATCAAATTTTATTTATTTTTCATATTTTTGTTTTAAATTAGTGATGTCTCCATATTTTATGAAGGGGTAAAAGAGAACATAAGTGAGAAGGCATTTTGTTTATTAAAGCTGTCACTGTTTATTGAATTTAGGTTATAAAAATATGTTTATAAAAAGCATACATTGTATGTATATGTCTTTTCACAAAAAATGTTAAAATTTGATATCTAAATAAAATGTCATAAAATAACGTTATTAAAAATAGTGGTTAATGTTAAATAATTTAAATAAATGATAAATTTTGTTATAGTAGTGACAGTTCAATTGTATAAATTTTCAGTGTAAGAGACTATTGAAATGATTCATTAATATTAACTTGTAATAACATATAGTTTAGTTTTACAGGATATATGCATAAGGAAGTGATTTTTCACACAATTGCATTGCATGTTATTACTGTTTCTTGAATTTGATGATTGTGTAAAATCCTGTAATTTATCTTCTCTGTGTGTGCAAAATTTCAATCTCATATAACACACTTAGTTAACATTTGTCTACTTTGACTGAACTTAAAACACTCATTTATGATGATCTTCCCTTTGTCTGTCCAGTTATTTGATGGACATTCAGAAGTTTAATGTGGGACCACCAACTTTTTTTAGTCTTGAAGTTATAGGTTTGTCATTCTCCTTTCATCCATCTAGCAACAACAACTAGTGCCACATAATAAAAAAAAATATTTTTGAGAGATTTGTTACAAATTTCCCCTCTGGTTTCGAAATTGTCCAGATACAGAATTACTAACTGATCTTAATCTTCTCCATTTTCTTAATTGTGCAACTGGGATTTTGGTTTGATCATGATACTCTTTCAAGACTGAGGTATGATTACACACTGAGATAGTAGGTTTTTCCAGATTGTCCATTGTGTATGATATTAGTGATCTTTGCAAAAATATAACAAAATACATCACTGCAAGGCATCGATATAGAACACCTTTGCTAATCGAAATTGTTCACAAATGTGATATAATTAATACTTAATCTCCATACTGGAAATATGGAGCTTGTTTCCAAAGTCTATCAGTATATGCTGCTTCTTCCATTGATCTTACTTAATTTCTTAATATAATTGAGATTCTTTTGAAATAAGGTATAATTTCTGATATAAAATTATCATTACCAATTATTGATCAGATGTTATATGCCACATCATTAGTGGTGTGCATTTCTTGACCAAACTGTAAAAACACAGCAGTTTGGTAGTAGGTTAGTCTCCTGATAACAGCTTAGGAGTTGCTTGTGATATCTGCTTGCTTTGCATTTTCTTTTGTAAGAGCCCCTAGATTACACTTTCCTTCATTCCTTCTAATATTGTCATATCTGTTCAACTTCTTGACTAATTCAATTGCAGATACAATATTTGCTCACACATCCAAAAAGACCCTAAGGGGGTCTTCTTTTGATTTAATCAGTTACGATGAGATATCTCACTGCTCGAAGGTTTCCCTTTTCAAACCAGAAATCCATCCTTCAAAATAGTTCATTAATTCAAAGTAAAAATCTTTCCAAGTGTTATCTGATACCTTTTGTGCTTGTAAAATAATTTTGTCTGACTTTATCAGGGCTCAGTTTAACCTTTTTAGTAGGAATGACTTAATGTAATCAGTCTTGTGATTTTTGTTCAAGTTCTCTAGTAATTAGTTTTGCTATATTAGTAGGTAACATTCCCAATAAGTCTGTAACCCAATATTTTTCTGCAATCTTCAGAATTTTCATTTGTCTCATACAAAACAAAAAACAAACCAATATCTTCATCAGAGTAAAATCTTGGAACTAAATCTTGTAATTTGAATTTTAATCTGGCCAACATCAATCTTCTTAGATTGTAATTCTTGCTCTAGTTTTAATTTTTCCAATTTGTACTTTCTTCCATTTTCTCTCTGTATCCTGCTGCCCTGTTTTTGTTGATAATGGTTGAAAGCAATTCTCTTACAAACTTGTCTTCATAATTTTTACTCTTCAATATTATATTTCTTGAATAAGTAATTTTTTAATCTAGTTATACAGTTTCTCTAGTTCTTCAGCTACTATCTTTAAATCATCCTCTTTCTACCTTTCTCCAAGAAAGCCATTCTTAGCTGATTAGGCTTAATGACACTAAAATATATCTGTTCAAATGTATCTTCTAAATACAAAACATATTTTAATTAAGCTGATCAGCAAATAATATAACTTAAATATCATAGATCTCTTTGGTCAGATCTTTGCATTACACTCAACAAACTACTAGAAGAGAAGAGAGATGGAAATGGAACAGTTTATCACCATGTTGGGTGCCAATTTTATAACACACTTAGTTATAAGTTCAGACAAATCAAAGGAACATTAACACCCTTATGATGATTATCTGCTTTGTCTGTTGAGTTATTCAATGGACATTCAGAAGTTCAGTGTGGAACTACTAACTTTGTTCAGTCCCAAAATTGTAAGTTTGTCATTCTCCTTTCATTTCTTGTGTTAAAAACATTTGGCACAATCCAGTGAAAAATATTCTAAGAGATCTGTTAGTCATATGTTTGGTTTGAGATATTGTTTTGTTTACAGACAATGTTAAGGGTTCCCATAGGAAACCCTTCAAACTATGGAATAGAAAAAAATTTTTGCAAGAATGTGAAGCAAGTTTAGCTTGAAATAAATGATGGGACAGCTGGGGTATTTCTCTGAAGGATAAGAAAATGGTTTTTCTGTATTTTTTGGGCATGAAATAAACTGCAAAAACATTTAAATTGTTGAAAGGCATAGCACCCTGGGCTATCTTAGAGACAAACATTCAAGGTTGTAGTGACTTGTGGACTCCCCTGTCATTATATTTTGCATAGCTGACAAAACTGACAAACATACATGATGTCATGACTGTCTCTTGCAACAATCATGTAAGACTTCTATAATGTTGTTTTTAATGATATCAGGTTACCAAAAATAACATAAAAGCAGAAAATCACCATAATATGCATGTGATTGTGACAATAAAAAAAAATTGTACACTAAAGCACATGTAAGGCAGTGATTTTCTGCATCAGGTCTTCGAGGATCTGTGATAAATGGAAAAAATTCTTTGGCTGAAATTTTTATACAGTTAGATGGATAACATGTAGCATGAGACTATCATGGAATTACAACTAAGTAAGTTAATTTGGTTAAAATGCCTGCAAAAAATTGAGTAGCTGGAAAATCACTGTTACTACAAGTGATTGTGGGTTAATAATGTAATACCTAAGTTCTTTCTCTAAAAAAAGGTCAAAATTTTAAAATATTTTAATGAAATAAAGTGTATAAAGATGATAAAATAGAATTGACATGTGCATAAAATTTTAGTTTTAATATTTGAGAAACTGTCTTTATTTTAATAACATAATCCAGAATGTGTCATCTATGTTTGACATTGTCACAGATTTGTTTATTTGCTTTTTAAACTGTTAGCAGATGTTTAATATTTTTATTTATTTTTTAACATTTATTTAAAAGCTAGATTTTTATGGAATAAGTTCTTTAGATGTCTTAGAATTTAATATTTTAATATAAGAGGAATTTTTATTGATATGAGTATTATTTTATGTCTAATTTAATTGATAGGCCAGTTACATTCTAAAACATATCCTTTAAAAAGTTTTAGGACATTATTATTTTTAGTTGGTTTTATTTGAATTTATTTACTTTTTGTCTAAATTATAACTTCTTAAAACCCTCAACAAAACTTTCAATTGGACAAACTGCCCAGTCTTTCAAATGATAAAATACTGGAACTTGTTACATAGAAATTTTAAAAGATAACTAACAAGAAGTTGTTTAACTCAAACATAAGAAAAAACCCTTTCAGTCAGATCTTCAAAGTAAGAACATTCTATCAAAAAAAAAAAAAATCAATGATTCTGCAGATTAGAGACTTTTTTCCTGCCTACTTAATATCTAAAAATGATAATTGACATACACCAAAAGGAAAGGAAGAACGAAGTAAGAGGGCGAAGTAAATTTTCCAAAGGGTTTTTTGCTACAATGGATAACTTAAGCCTTTTCTGTTGTAATGCAGGAAATTACTTTCTTCACTTTTTTTTTTGTTAATTTTTGGATGTTTTTTATTTCTCTGTTTGTTTTTTTTTATTTTTGTGACACTTGCAAAAGGCCAAATGGCCACAGAGCCTTTTGAGATTAAAAAGATTAATATTTATTTATTTTCTTTACAAACAATCAATATTTTAAATGATTTTTATAGAGCATAAAGATATATCAATAATGATACTAATAGGCTAGAGAAAGTATTATAATTTTTTCCTTGCTAATCTAATTTAATTTTCTAATAATATATTCTGTATTAATAAATTTATATTAATACTATTAATGTAATTTCTGTACAAATTACATTCTAACTATAAAAAGTACTGTAAAAAATGAATTCTATAAACTCATCATTTTATAAAATTCCATTTTTATAGGAAATGAATGTAACTTGTGCAGAAAATATTTTCATTAAATATGAATGGAATGTAAAGATCATGCAAATATTGTTAGAAATTGTGTTTAAAATGTTTCTTTTTAGCTATTCATTAGAGACAATGTAGAACTGTTGTACGAAGACACGTAAAGATTATATAACATTTTATACATAGTGTCTACTGCAAATATTTTTTTAAATAGATAACAGGAAACATAGGAAGAATTTTCAAAATATTTTATCTAATTTTATTAATTATAAAGTGTGTTTGGAAAATAAATCATTTTAAGAAATTGAATATAAAATTTTAAATATTTTATTAGATTTAAATGATAAAAGTCTTATTTTTAAATTTAATTGAATATTTAGGGCTGAAAAATTTTGTTTGGAGCAGTCTCTTAATGTTTTATCAAGAGCACTTGAATGTAATCCTCATAGTCCAGAACTGTGGCAACATTATTTGAATATGTATTCTCAACATCCATCTAGTGTGGATATTCTTGGAGTTTGTAGACAAGCAGTGGGATTATGTCCTGCTTATGAAATTTGGTGGAAAGTAAGGGTTTTTTAAATTATTATTATATTGTTTAAATACAGTAGACCCCCCTATAACACGGTAGATACATTCAGTGTTATATGAATCCGTGTTGTACGAGTCACTTTAATACATGAGCCAATCACAGCCTGTGTGCTGGGCTGTGATTGGCTCATGTATTTAAGTGACTCGTACAACACGGATTCATATAACACTGAACGTATCTACCGTGTTATAGGGGTCTACTGTATATTAAATTTTGAATATTATGAAATATAGATTTTGTTTTTAAATTAAAGATTATTGATCATAACATATGAATTTTAGATTATGACTTACTTAATAATTTTATATTTACATACCATTTTACATATCCATTTAATTTTTTATATTATCATATGTATTGAGTTATAATTTTATGTAGACACTATATATATTTGTTTGTGGAAGCTTATTTGTAAATAAAAATAAAAAATTACAATAATAATCATCAAAAAAAGTTATTTTTCTAAAATATACTTTATTTTTTTTCCATAATTTCTTATATAATTTTGAAATTAGAATCTGTTAAGTAGGAGCTGTTTTTGAAATATATATACAAAAAAAATGTAATCAGAAAATTGATTCAATTTATTTATATGCAAATATATATTTTGGATTAAAAATATATAATAAAACTGTTAATTTCTTAGATTGCCAAGAATATTGCACACAAAGTAAAGATATATAGAATAATCATAATTCATAATAATAATCATATAACTTGAATGTAGTACTTCAAGAAGTTCTGCATTCAAGTTAAGTACTTCATCTTGGAAAGTTTATTAATACTTTAAAGGATTTTTTTTAAACTGCTTTTTAATGCTTAAAAATTTTAAATTGATATTATTCATATAATTAAATTTTAATTAATGAAATTATATATTACAATAAAAATTGAAGTTATCTCATTATGTAATATCAATATATTATTTACTATTGTTTTAGTATCTTCAGTTTATCAAAGAATATCCATCTAAACATGTTATTTGTTTGGAGATGCTAGAATATTTTACTTCCAAAGGACTAGATCGTACATCTACACCTGAGATATTGTCTCATTGCATTTTAGAAGTAATAATTTACCAAGTGCAATTAACTTTACAAGTTGAAGGTTATGAATCTGCCATTTCATTATTTAAGGTAAGTTACTTTAAAAATTATAATAGTTTGTGTCCTCTCAAGATAATTGCAATATATTGACTCATATAAGTATTTTAGATTAAAAATTTCACTTTTAATATATGTGTTTTGTTAGAATATTAGTTTAATTTTTTTCAATCATGTTTTTTATGAGTTATTTCTTTTGTGTGTGTGTGTGTGTGTGTGTATATATATATATACACACACACACACACACACACACACACACACACACACACAATTTAATTTATTTTTAAACAGAAATTTCACATTTTATTTTTGGCCACTAGCAGAATCATTAACAATGTGAAGTTCATATTATGAGTATTGGAACATATATATAAATTAAGATATATATATATATATTTTTTCAATTGTTTTTTTATGAGTTATTTCTTTATATATATAAAGAAATAACTCATAAAAAAAACAAAAATAATATATATATATCTTAATAATTTATATATATGTTCCAATACTCATAATACGAACTTCACATTGTTAATGATTCTGCTAGTGGCCAAAAATAAAATGTGAAATTTCTGTTTAAAAATAAATTAAATTTTGTTGTCATAATGTAATCATTGAATTTATAAATAATAATAATTTTCTCCCTAAAAGTTTGACTGACTCATATGATATGCTCTTTACCTACTATGTGTGTGGTATGATTTTTTTATTATACCTCAGTAGATAACAGATTTTTCTTTAGTAGTTTATTTTTGTGTGGTTTTGGAATCATTCAGCTTATTATCAAGTTAATAATTTTGTATTGATAACAGAATTATTTGGATCTCAATTCATATAGTAGAATCAACAAATTTCCTTGGAGTTTTTCTGTATATATTTATTAATGAATTCTTCAAATATTTAATATTTTGAATTTATGATTATGTATAGCAAGAGAAGCTACCTCTAGTCATTTTTAATGCTTGACTTAGTATTACAGCAGTTCTGTAAGCTTTTAGAAAATTATTTTCAATGTAAATATTTTGTGATACCTGCTATAAAACCTTATGATTTGTGCAGGAATTACACAAATTGAGTGTCATGATTTGATATTGAAATATTGTATTCATACAAAATCTCAATATGAAATGATCAGTTTCTTTTTGTAAGAAATGTTATATCTATAATCTGTTATTTGATTTAATTATATTTATAAACTAATCATTTTTATTTTATTTAAAAAATATTTATTATATATAAGCAAAATGTGATTAAAAAATGTTTCAATTTTGCTGAAATTAAAGTACTTGCTTTTTTGACGACAATAACAACAATTATGTTATTCATTAGTAAAAAGTAAAAGTATATTTTCTAGACAAATGGGGAAATAGTCATTTTTATCATATTAAGCTATGACATGATTAAAAATATGTTTTTGGTTAGAAAAGAATGACAAAAGTAACTTATACTATTTTCTTGCCTGAATAAAAAGGATTAAAATGAAAATAGATATGTATAATTAATAACTGTGGTGTTTATAAGATTTCTGGATAAATTTTCTACTAAATGTTAATGTGATTTTTCTTTTTTACTTATTATTGTAATATGCTTGTTTGAGAGACAAGCACAATATACTTTTAATTTTTAATTTTAGAGGAAACTCATTCACCATCGAAAAGAAAAAACTTGTGACCAAAATGAACACAGTAAAGAAAAGGTTGAAAATGTAAACATGAATCAAATTTCAGATACCCTCCATATTGATGAAACTAAAAATCTTCAAGAAAATGATCAGTTTGTTTATGATTCTTGTATGAAGATGACAAAAGAAGAGATTGAAGAAAATTCTATTAATTTTTTAACAGAAAAAGATTATTGTTTTGCATTGTTGTGTTATATATATTTATTTGTATTTAATTCTCTACCAGCATTCATTTTTCAAAATGGTCAAGATAATCTTGGTCATATAGTTTCAAAGGTAAGATTATAATTTTTTTTATGTAATTTAAATAGTAAATTTTGAATTCAATGAATAATGTTTTAGTAATAATTTGTTTTCAAAAGAACTTTGAATAAGTTTTTAATACACTTAAGAGTAGTCTTTGGTTGATATATTAGTTTATAATTCCAAATATTACTGAAATTGGATTATAAAAATTAGTTTTAATTACTAGCCACTGTTATGAATATCTAAGTAATGAATCATATTCAAATGAATAATAATTAAATTTTAATTAGTTTGTTAATTTCACATTTATAGTTTCCTTTGTTAATACTTTTGTCATATTGATTTTTGATGTTTTCTCTTAATTACATTAAATTATAATTTAGAAAATTAGAATATGTATCTTGTAATAAGCTAATGAAAGTAATATGATTTTTATTAAAGATTAATATCAAATTAGGAATTATAATTATGATTATAATATATTTATCAAACTTTATTAGGTAGTTTATAAGTAATTTTACCAGAAATATAATAGTGTCAATTTGACTAAAATAGATTATAATAAATATTTTAAAATATTGTTACTGTTCTTATTTATTACATAATTTTATTTTAAAAATGATTATTAATACAATTTTTATATAGGATTTATTCCTGATTGATTGGGCACAATATTCAAAACTTAATAAATCTAAAGAAACAATTAAAGAAACAATTGAAGAAATTTTATCTACTTATTTAGAGAGATGTAAAAATAAAGATTTATATTTTCCATTTTATTTTCAACTGATTACTTTAGAATTGTATAATGAAAAGTAAGATATTTTATTGATAATTATAGTTTTTGCTTAATTTACTGTTGACAAATTGAAAAATAATGTTTGTGTTTTATAGTTATGAATCAGCAATGAATATCTGTAGGCAGTTACAAGAATTATCATCAGAAATTACTGATACATGGTTATTAACAGCCAGAATATATATTCATCAATCTTTATTTGAAGAAGCAAGCAAGGTTAAATAATATACTATAAGTTTTTAAATATAAGAAATTATTTTGTCATACTGTACATATCAGTTTTCACATTTTTATTTGTTTATGATATCACATTTCTCTAATTGTTTTTAAATTTTTCTGATATACACATTTGATTAAAGATTAAATAATGAATTTTTTTATTAATTAATTCACAAACACATGTTAAATAATTTATTGATGCTTCAATAATTTTTATTTTACAATAAAAATAAATATAGGTAAAGTATATAATAATCTGTTTATCAAATGAGAAAGTATTTTAAAAGTTTTATTTTTATGAAATTTATAATGAAAAATTTTTTTAATATAGGTTTTTGAAAAAGCAATAATCGTTGCACCTTTTGATCCTTACTTATATTATGCGGCATCTTTATTTTATTTTAATAACAACAACACACAAAAGGCAAAGGATTTATTAGAAAAGTGTATATATAATACTTTTAATAATTCAATCATGTCTTGTAGAATACCAGAAAGTGCCATTTCTCTTTATTGGTAAGTTTAAATATATAATGTATCAAATAACTTGATTCCAGTCTTTATTGTTTTATATTTAATATAATTTTCAGATAAACTTAGTGGAATGTTATATTGATAAGTTTTTAAAATATAAAACATTTTCTTTTTTCTTGTTTTTTTCAATGAGAAAGTTGTTTATCATCAATGTAAATTGTTTATCACTTCTTAATATAAAAATGGTAATAAAATATTTAAAAATAACTATTTGCATTTGTTATATAAGATTAGAACATACACAGGTTTTTAAAAATATTTTCTAATATATATTACAATTTGAATTTTTTTTTGTTATAAATTTGAATATACAAATAGTAATAATTTTCTATTTTGTATTATGAAGATTAGACTTTATTCAATTCTTTCCTGTTTAAATTATTTTTATAAAATAATTCATGAATTTTATTTTTCATATCAAAATTAGTTAGAAACAAATTATACAGTTAACATTAATTGAATGTAGTATCCATAAAAATTTTCCTGAAGTGATTAGAAGTATATTTTAAACATGATATGTATTATTTTTACTGTAATGATTTATTTTCGTTTTATTTTGAAAACAATGTAAATTTACTGTTGTTTTTTAAAATTAAAATGGCTTCAAAATAAATATATTTTTGCACTATTATTATATTTAAGATTTTTTTATTTTAAATTGTATGTGGAATATGGAGACTTATTTTCACTGTTTTTATCTCTCATTATTTTAGTATCAACATAATATAAATTGCTTATATTTTATTTGAATTTAAATATTTGAATTTCTTAGAATTATATTCTTTCTTCCATACTGATTTATAATGTGTATTGAATTAATTTAAATAATGAATTTTTTTTTGTTTACTATTTTAGATTATATATATTTAATAATTGAAAAGTTCAAAATTTTTTAACAAAATTTATTTACATTTTTTAATAATTTAAATATTTTATTTACTACATGAACTACACATTTAAAAATTATTTACTAATTTTTCTTCTTGCTTTTAGTAAATTACTTGAACATAATAATGAGATAACTCATCAATCAGAAAATCAAAAGAAAAATGAGATTCCTGAAAAAGCTCAAGCATATCTATGGCTTAATTATATGTAAGTAAATTTTAAATATTGGAATTATGTATATTTGTTTTAAGTATCATTTACATTGTTTTTATATTAATAATTGCAATGACTTTTGTTTTGCCTAATTTTATTTTAATACATTAGCAGAATGATGAAAGAAATAAGTATATGTACAGTACATATGTAGAAAGTTAGTTATGATTAACAAGAATAAATTTTCTTTCAATGATAAAATATACCGAATGTTTATGTAAACATTCAAATATAATTATTATTAAATCTAATTCAGATATGTTCATTCAAAATGAAATTCTTAAAGTGTAAAGAACTGGAAATTACTATTAACTTTCAGTTAATTGTTATATAAATCATTTAGAAAGATTTTAATTATAAAAAAAAAAACATTTTTGTATTAATGCTTTACAAAATATGTAACAATGGATACATTAAATTGTGCCACATTTTAGAAGATCCATTTCTTTCTTTTTAAACATGACTGTCATAAATATTTTATTGGTTTGAAAATTGAGTATATATTTGAACAATTTAAATAGTGATGTAATGAATTGGATTAACAGAAACAAGTCAGTGAAGATCCTTACATAATCCGTTACGATCTTTACGATGATCCGTCTCAAATTGGTTTTTACGACTCGAGAATGTCCGTACAATGGTCCGAGGAAAGCTACACCTCCACACTCAGTTCAGTGAATATTTACAGTTTATTTACACAACAAATATTTACAGGATGTACAAGTTTGACAACATTACATACACTATGAAGCAAAGATGTGGTATCTCACGTCAGCTTGTCTATTGGGGACTGTCAGACTTCGGGGAACTCAGGTTGCTTTTCGGAGCTGGCTCAACTGCGTGGCCGTCCAACCTCTACACTAACCCTTCTCAGAGGACTTTCTAAGAGGAGAACGCTCTCTCTACACCTCAAGGGCTTCCCTAGTGTCAGAGACTACCACGTATCCGGTCTCTCGCCCTTTTTCCCGTTTCTCTTGCCACCCTTCCAATTTAAGGGATTCCAAGGCGGCCACTTGCGACCAATTGGATCCTTCTTTTCCCCTGGGAGCTTCCAAAGACGTCCGCCCTCTTCCGGACGACGTAGCTTACAATCGCGTCCGTCCCTTGTTGACGTTTTTCAAGTCGACCAACACGTGGCAAACACATTGACGTGTACTCATAAATGGAGACGCTACTCCCTTTGTTCTTTCCGGCCGTTTATAGCCCCAACGCCAGGTGGGACTAATTATCTCGGTCACGTGGCTTTTCGACCTAGGACGCTAAAAGCGGACCTTTACAAAGTCATTGAAAAATTATGAAGTGTGTTTCAAGGTTTTTTCTCACCTTGTATTACTATTTTTCAATAGTTGATATAGTATAAGAAAGAAGAGTTTTGAGAAGCATCATTAAAAGATTTCGACTTTTAACTAATGAAACAAATGCTGAACTGCTTAAAAATAATTGTATAAATTGGCAAGAAACATAATTCGATATAATTCTTGATCAAAATTCTAATTTTGATATATATACATTATATAAAATAAATATTATATATAAATATAAATATTAATATATAATGTATATCCAACATATATTTTTATATCTAAATATTGTTATATTAGTATCAAGATATAAAAACATTTATTTGTACAGATATGCCTCACTAACAAGGGAACTGTCGGAGTGTCATCTAATAGATTTTAATAAAATTTAGTTAATAATTACGTTAAAAGTATACGAAGTCTATGACAAATTTCTAGTATTCACTAAAAGTGTTAATCAGAGTTATTAGCAATCAAATGTCGTACTATTTTATAGTACTTAAACACAAATATGCAAATTTTTAGAAGTGAAAGGGTCGCGGAGGAAGACGGCGATATTACATTTAGAATAAATTCTGGAATTTTCGAAAATGGGAGAATTAAATGTAAATATTCAAAACATTATAGCAGAATTTAAACGTTTATGTGATAATGTTTGGCCTACAGAAAATATTTGTATGCCTAATATTTCAGACGTTGATAAACAGGTAGCCAAACTGCTTTTTAACGCATTTAGCGATATTTTAAGTAGTTATGTAAGTAGAGATGACGAAGAGTTTTGTCAGATGGAAAATAATAATTTGATTATAGATAGGCCTATTTCAGATAATAAAATAACACGTCTGCTTCTAGAGAAAGAAACTGATAACGCAGACACTGACTGTGAATTGGGATATTCAGATGATGAAAAATTCGATAAGAATATAATCTCAACAAAACGAAAAGAAGAAATTCTTAACTTGCATAAGAAACACCCAAAATGGAAATTACACACATTACAGCGGAAAGGAGCTAAAGAATTAAAACGTTTTAGTGATTTATATAAATGGGAAAAACAATTTAAATCTCGAAAGCATAGAATTGAAACGTTAAAAATCATTAAAGAACATACTAAACAAATGTTTGACGAAGCTCGAGGCAGCTATAAAATTGTTAAAGGAAATCAATTAAAAATATGGGCATTACAGAAATTTCTTCAACTGAATAGTTCAATTAAGTTTACCGCTAGTGATTCTTGGGTTGCAAAATTTAAAAAAGAATATAGATTAGTATCTCGAAAGATTACAAAACTTGTAAATAAAACAGAAATAGTGAACGAAAAGGATATATTAGTAAAAGCTGCGCAATTTCAAACAACAGTAAAAAATTTATTGCCGTCTTATTCACGTAACTTCATATTCAATACGGATCAGTGTGGTTTTTCATACGAAATGATTTCACCAAGAACACTTTCATATAAAGGAGAAAAAAACACTATTGGATTTGCACATTCTCCAAGTAATAAAGTAACGCATTCCTACACTGTTCAATATTTAATTAATGCTAACGGACAAGTTGTAGGTAATGTATTTATTTGCTTACAAGAGGCTCATGGAACCTTTGGACGTAGAGTTCAAGCATCGCTGTTCAATGCCCCAAACGTAACTGTTACAGCTAGCTCATCTGGCAAATTATCTACAGCAATTATTACAAACTATGTAAAAGACGTATTATCTCCAAATATAACAGAAAACTCTTTATTAATAATTGACTCGTGGAGTGGACAAACAAATATTAATATTTATAATACAGTATTTCAAACATCTACAAATCAAAATTCATGCGAAATATTAATTATTCCACCAGAGTGTACGTCTATATGCCAACCTTTAGATGTCGGATTTCATAGACAATTAAAACTTTTAGCTAAAGAAATTTTAAATGCTATACAATTATTCTGTAATGATTCTTTGATGAAATTGTTTTGGACAACTAGAAATGGCATTATAAAATTACATTCGATTCTTCATCATCAATTATCTGCGCCAATATTTAATAATTTGATTAAACATGCATGGTTCGCTTCTGGACTCATAAATGAAAAGTGTCAATTCTTAAATGTAAAACAAGTTTGTTTTTCTTTTTTAAACACTGACAGTTTAAATTGTGTCGAGAGTAATTGCGAAAATCTTCGATTTGTTAAATGTGCACGATGCCAACAGATTCTTTGTTTATTTTGCTTTGTTGAAAAATATCATGTAAATAGTTGTCCATCTAATAATTTGTGAATATAATAACTTTTAAATATATCTATTAAAATGTATTTATTTATTACGTTTCGATTGTTTTCTTTATATTTATTCTATCAATACTTTTATATTAAATTTCATTGTTAAATGTATATATATCTAATCTTTTATATTATTTATTTGAGTTATTTCTTCTTCTACTCTGTAAATGTAATACAGTGATACCTCTGTTTTCGTAGTGTTTAATACTAAAAAAATTAAGGAATTAATATAAAATGAGTATAAAAAACTAATACAATGGTCTCCGAAACAGAATCACCATCTAACTGTTTTTGATTGATCGAAATTAATAATAACTGTTCGGCCTCTTCAATTGTTTGCGGTCTCTGTTTCATTAGCACATTTACGCCTTTCGCTACATTAGCCTCCTTTTTGCTTCCTTTTTCGCCACAACGAAACTTATCGTGGATGACGACTTCCCGAAAAGTACATGCGACCGATTTCAGCAATTTTAATGCCAGTCACGTATTTTTTAATGATTTCCTTCAACTCGATCGTGTTCCTGGCCTTGTTCGAAGGGCTACTGGCTCTGGAAACTTTCTTTGGTCCCTCGATGGAACTAAAAAGAATGGAAGCAATGAAATTGTTTGGCTAGACGCGCGGAGTAATGCTCGTACAGCAAAAAACACCGCCACGAGGACTTGTGAGCAGAAAAATGCGTGGGTCGCTCTTTGTTTTCGCAAAATTAGCAACGAGATCATGTGGCACGCCGACGAAATCCGAGGCAAATTTTTTGCAAAAAATCGACGAAAACCAAAGTCAACGAAAATCGAGGTATTACTGTATCTTCCTCCGCGACCCTTTCACTACTAAAAATTTTCATATTTGTGTTAAACTACTATAAAATAGTACGACATTTGATTGCTATTAATCCTGATTAACACTTTTAGTAAACATTACAAATTTAATATAGAGTTTGTATACTTTTAACGTAATTAAACTAAATTTTATTAATTCTTCTCCCATTTTCGAAAATTCCAGAATTTATTCTAAATGTAATATCGCCGTCTTCCTCCGCGACCCTTTCACTTCTAAAAATTTGCATATTTGTGTTTAAGTACTATAAAATAGTACGACATTTGATTGCTAATAACTCTGATTAACACTTTTAGTGAATACTAGAAATTTGTCATAGATTTCGTATACTTTTAACGTAATTATTAACTAAATTTTATTAAAATCTATTAGATGACACTCCGACAGTTCCCTTGTAAGTGTTTTTTAGACCATCACCATAAAGTGAACATTATCTTAAAGTGAATCACAGGCTTTTTTCCAATTGTTTGTGCCTAAAATATACTTATATTAGCATTTTTAAGTGCACAATAATGTTAGACCTAAAAAAATAATACAAAAATAAGAAAATAATATAAAAAAACTCATATCTCATTCAGAGCAGAACAAGTGCTAAAAGTGATAAACATAAATATACAGTAGAGCATCGATTATCCGACCCCCGATTAACCGACTTATCGGTTAACCGACCGCGTTCTAGTCGGCAAATTCAAATGTCTGCTAGTGATGTGGCGCTACAATATTCGGTTATGTCTTGTCTACTTTAATATTATTTTTGTTAAATTTTTGCATGTTTTAGCTGGCAGCACTGGCTCGACCATGAAAGGGAGGCTAGTATTTAAACCAGGCCTAATACTCTATACTAATAATGTATTTTTTCATACTTTTCGGTTATCCGACTTTTCAGTTATCTGACCAACCCCAGTCCCCAATTAAGTCGGATAATTGATGCTCTACTGTAATTGAAAAGTTCTGTATTAGTGAAGTACTCTAAAGTGAAAGTGCTTTAAAAAATAGTATGTCTGTACTTTGTTCCACAGGAAATTTTTAATCAAAAACATGCATGTACAAAATAGTGTTTTGAAATAGTTTTGGCATTACATGATAATATATTTGTGTCTGTGCATGGCTTTATTATAATTAATGAAATTTAGATTATTAATATGACTAAGCATTCATATTAAACAAGAGGAAAATTTGAATTTACTAAAATGATAAGACAACTAAAGTTTAGAGCAAAAAATGTTTTAAAGAATTGAAACATTTTTTGTGACCATGTATTTTGACAGCATTATAATTTATAAGACAGATGATAATACAGTAGAGCATTGATTATTCAAATACTGATCAACCAAAACATCGGTTAACCAAAAGTGTTCCAGTCAACAAATTCAAATTTCCACTAGTGCTGTGGCATTGCAGCACTCTTCCTCTCCCTACCAACCTAAACTGTAGGCCTAGTTTAATGTATAACATTACATAAGGTATGTATTTGTAAGACTTGTGATACAAATTATATACAGTACAGTTTTGTGTTTAATATACTTTTTCATAAATGATCAGTTATCTGAACAATTCCAATCCTGAATTGTTTTGGATAATCAATGCCCTACTGTACATACATTGCTCAAAGACAGGTTGTTTTTATTGTGGCAGTATGTTGAATGTAATACATATTTGATTTATATTCAATGTATTGTCATAATTTAGTATGCGGTACAGTCTGTTCAATATGTTCAGCTCATATTGTTTAAATATATTCAGCAAAAATTTTTTTGTTTTAGAATAATAATAATAATAATAACAACAATAACAATAAATCTCCCATGGTCACCACCTGGTCGTGGTGGGAGAGCCCAGTAATTTTACTGATCCATAGGGCAATGCAGGCTGGAGCACAAGCTCCTGGTAGGGACACCCATGCCAGTAAGGTCTATGGGGAGAAATGAAGCTAAGAGTGACCACACACCACATTCTGTGGAGATACGTATCATGGTAGTAACCAGATCTAAATGTGATACCGGCTCGGACGTCGCCCGGGTTAACAAGGTCCGCGTTCGTGAGTTAGGCAGAGGCTCACGTTCGAAAAATAGGCCACAGTCTCCCTTGGTTACCGGTGGCGAAAGCAGCACCGGCCCAAGCATGGCTACTGCAATGCCCTCAACAAATGTGAGGAACCAACCCAGCCTTGGTGTTTCTGTGGCAATGCATCCACAGACCACAAAGGCTGGAAAACCACGCCAACGGATGAAATGGACAGTAGAAATGAACGAGTTTATCATCCGTACTTATTACACGATCACAAAACTCGAAACAAACATGACAGCGTACAGACAACAACTACACCATAAATTCACACAACAATATCCTCACCTCACTGTCACTGAACAAAGGGTTGTTGATCAAAAAAGAACAATTATACACAACAACCTTATTCCACAAACAACACTTGAACTTATCAAACAACAGGTTGCTGATCAAATACATCAACAGACAGAAACATCTAACATTAATGAAGATCATGTAACCTGTCAGGATAATCCAGCAACAAGCATTGATAATAACACACATACAACAATTACCACTAATGATACTACAGACACTTCCTCATCCATCACTGATAACATAGACATAGATTTAGTTAATACGCTCTCACTTATATTTCAGGAAACACTCACTAAATATACAGGCACAGATCCCACACAACGACCACGAATACCAAAAATCAACACGTCAAAGGAAGTAGGAAAAACACTAAATTATGTAAACACTCACTTACTACCACACTACATTCATTCAATTTCTACACTCGCAGACATTCATACATTAGTTTATGCTGGGGCAGTCACAGTAGTGACACACCATGGACTGAAAGTACAGTCACAGACAAATACACAGAAAACACAATACTATCACAAGCCTGCCTGGCAGAGAAGAATAGAAATACAAATAAATGACATTAGACAGCAATTAGGCAGGTTGACACAATACACTAAAAACAACATAACACCCAAATTAAGGAAACAGCTCAAAAACATTTTCAAGAAAATAAAAACACACACAAAACACGAACATCACAACACACGCATTACAGAATACATTGATACACTAAAACAAAAACTTGCTGCCAAAGCACGTAGACTCAAACGATACAAAACATGTACACTACGAAAACAACAAAATAAATTATTTACAAACAATGAAAAACTCTTTTACAGACAAATTAATAACAAAGCAAACACTGATACACAGCACAGTGGCACACCAACAGAAGAAGAACTCACAACATATTGGTCTTCTCTTTGGTCCAGTGCTGTCACGCACAATGCTGATGCAGGCTGGATCGAGGAGGAGAACAGAAACTTGCACAACATACCAACTATGCCCTGTGCTGAAATAAACATACATGATTTCCAATACACTGTTAACAGAACACACAACTGGAAGACACCTGGTGTAGACAACATTCACAATTTCTGGTACAAAAAGTTTACATCACTGCACCAGGAACTAGCTAAACATCTAACACACATCATCATCAATCCACAAGACATGCCAAATTTTCTTACTCAGGGCATCACCTACATGAAACCCAAAAACAACAATACCACAGACCCCACACAATACAGACCAATTACATGTCTTCCAACACTCTACAAATTATTGACATCCTGTATCGCAAACAAAATATACAAACATATTGAAGAACACGACATTCTAACAGAACAACAAAAAGGTTGCCGTAGAAATCACAGGGGATGCAAAGAACAGTTACTCATAGATTCAGTCATTCTACGGCAAGCACACAAACAACACAGAAACATACACATGGCATATATAGACTACAGAAAAGCATTCGACAGTGTTCCACACAGTTGGCTGCTACATATCCTACACATGTACAAAATACATCCATCACTCATTGCATTCTTTCAAAACACTATGCAGCACTGGAGAACAACACTACATCTCAGGGTTCATAACACTTCCATACAAACAAACCAAATTTTTATTAGGCGAGGAATTTTTCAAGGAGATTCCTTGAGTCCTCTCTGGTTCTGCCTAGCCCTGAACCCATTATCCAACATGTTAAACAACACGCAATATGGTTACAATATCAGACATGAAAAAACAACACAGTTTACACTGTCACATCTCATGTACATGGATGACATAAAACTTTATGCATCCACACAAAAACAACTTCATCAACTCCTACAAATCACACATTCATACACCAAGGACATACAAATGGAATTTGGCCTAGATAAATGCAAAACACTTCACATAGAAAAAGGAATCCTGAAGAAAGAAGATTTTGCACTTGGAAATGGAGACGTTATTGAATCCATGGAAGAGGGCGAGTTCTACAAGTATTTAGGATTCCAACAGGCCAAACTAACAGAACATACACAAATAAAGCAAAGATTAATTAAAGAATACCAAAGTAGGTTAAATGCTATTCTCAGAACACAGTTAAATGCAAAACACACAGTTAAAGCAATAAACACATATGTCATCCCAGTACTCACATATTCTTTTGGAGTTATACATTGGACTCACACTGATCTTGAGCAACTCCAAAGGAAAACAAGAACTACACTTACTAAGCATAAACAACATCATCCTAAATCTGCCACAGAAAGATTAACCCTTCTACGTAAAGATGGCGGACGTGGCCTGATTGACATAGTTAACCTTCACTACAAACAAATACAGTCACTGCGAGAGTTTTTCTACAAAAAACAAGAAACATCACAATTACATAAAGCAGTAACTCTAGCAGACTCAAATAACACACCATTAAACTTACACTCACATCATATGGACACAACACAACATATAAAAAGCATAGACACCATTAAGCAATCGTGGGCTCGAAAGGCACTCCATGGCAGGCATCCTTATGATCTGGCCCAGGATTTTGTTGACAAAACTGCGTCAAACAGCTGGTTAGCACGGGGATGCCTCTTTGGGGAGACGGAAGGATTCATGATTGCCATACAGGATCAGGTCATAAATACTAAAAACTACAGAAAACACATACTCAAAGATGCAACACTCACAAATGACACATGCAGAAAATGTCACGTCATGCCAGAAACTATACAACACATCACCTCTGGTTGCAAGCTCTTGGCACAGACAGATTATTTACACAGACATAATCAAGTAGCAAATATAATACACCAAGAGCTTGCAAAGAAACACAAATTAGTAGACATCCACAAACCATACTACAAATACATTCCACAGACAGTATTGGAAAACAACACGCACAAAATGTACTACGACAGAGCCATAATCACAGATAAAACAATTTACCACAACAGACCAGACATCACACTCATTGACAAACACAATAAAATGACATACATTATAGACATATCCATTCCAAACACTCACAATATACAAAACGCATGCACTGAAAAAATTAGCAAGTACACAGAACTTGCACAGGAAATAAGGCATCTGTGGAGGATGGATAGGATGCTTATTGTACCTGTTGTTCTCTCCTCTACAGGTGTCATACCACACACACTACACAAAAGCCTGGGCACATTACAATTGAATAGAAATATGTACATCACACTACAGAAGGCCACTATATTGAATACATGTCATATTGTGAGAAAATTCCTGAATACAGACACACAAACTGATACACTTCTTTAATTTCTGTTTTGGTTACTATGCCTTGACTTTGGTCTGGCATAGTACACAGCCACCGGTGTTAACCGAGTATATCTCACTTAACCCAACATAATAATTAAAATGTTCAAATTAATCTTATTAAATTTAAAACCTTTAATACTAACATATCTTATACAGTCCTATGGATTTAATATACAGGGTGATTCAAAAGTCACATAAATTTTAAAAATTAATTACTCGAAAACTATTTACAGTATGTGATGATGTGGTTTTTACAGATATGCTTAGAAAGAAGCAGGATTTTTTAGGTACAATAAAAATTTTAGTATTAAAATAGTTACATTTCTTGCCATAGATGGCATTTGATGAAATTGCATAATTTGTGAAGTTGTTACTAGAGCTTACACTAAGAACATTTTTATTTTTTATTCTTACTTTAACAAATTTACAAATGATTTCAATTTTTTACAGTGTTATCTATGGCAAGAAATGTAACTATTTTGGTACTAAAATTTTTATTACACACAAAAAAATCCCACTTCTTTCTAAACATTTCTATGAAAACTGCATCATCTTAATGTAAATAGTGAGTTGTTATTTTTTGTAATTTGTGAGTTATTAATTTTTTAAAGTTTATGTGACTTCTGAATCACCCTGTATTTAAATGCAAATGCTTAGGTGTTTATAGGTAATATTATGGTATAGCTTCTGAATATTAAAAAGAAAAAAGAATTGATGACTGTATTATAATTAACTTGAATTTTAAATATTTTCACTGGACTTTGGAGCTGAATTTCAGAAGAATATGAAATAAATAGAAATTAAAGAAATAAAAGATTTGTTTAAAAACATTATGTACATAACTTCATTTAATTCACTGAATTGTATTGTACCACACACAAAGTTTGAGCTATCATTTAATAGTTTGGATATCTGATGCCATTTACAGATTTAGTTAAAATTGCAAAGCTCAAAGAAAATTTTGAATGAGCAGAGGTAATTGTATCATTTTAGCTGAGAAAAGGAATCTAATCTTTGTCAGAAGCATCAACTGATATCTAGTTCATATAACTGTAAGCAACCAACATTATTTAACCAACAACTAGAATTACAACTATTGAACATGAAAAAATCTGTTATGATTACATATTATTGATATATTATTCTGTTACATTTAACAGCAATAAATTTTTATCTCAAAATATGAATAAATCATGCTGTGACCGTATTGTGAATTAAATATTTGATAGTATACATCAGAAAAATTTATATTTAATGACAATCGAACTTAGATTATTATTTTTATAAGAATAGTAATGAATTTAGAACATTGAAAAAGTAAGAAAGATAACATTTTTTACAAATATGCTTAAATTATAATATTGTGATGACAAATCTTAGATTTTTACATTTAAAACAAATTTGTTTTATATTAATTTTAGATATTTACAGAAGTCTTTCCATATATACATGTTCAAAAGAAACATTATCAACAGTTTGAAAAACTGTTCAGTTTAGATATTATTTTAATGTTTTCAATTATTTATGATATGCATATTTACATTGATAAGTAAGCAATTTCAATTGGATTATTTTATATATATTACAGTTTGTATCTTCAATGTCAAAACTGTTCTCATTCTGACATAGTCATTGCATTTGAAGCAGCATTATCATCATTTCATTCATCCAATATTTTAAAGATTATTTGGTGGCAGTAAGTATTTATTTTTATAAAATATTGACAGTTGCATAATTTCTGTAATACTGAAAAAAGAAGAGGGTACTTTATCTACTAATTTTTAAATCATGAGAGAATTTTTAAGTTGTTAATTGCAAAATATATATTTTATATTAAATTTTAAATGGGGAATTAACTTGTGTTTATAATTAAAAGAACAACAAAAGTTTTTATTAATAAAAACATTGTATGTGCATAATAATTAATTTAATTAATTATTTGTAGTGTAGTATATATATATTTTTGTTAACATAAGTAATTTTTATACCTGTTGTAAACTTATGAATTTTTAATTTTAGCAAATATTATGAGTATAATAGTAATTTATTGTAATGAATGCTATTATATTCATTAAAAAATTAGTTTATAAAATACTGTAAAATGTTTTTACTTATGTTAACCCATTTTTTAAGAACATCAAACTAATGTTTTATTATCAAAACAATATAAACTAAAAATATTAATTATACTAATTACTATTCTTTATTATTAATCTTTATTATCATAAAGGGTGGTACTTTGTATCTCCAGGGCATATTTATTAAACAATTTAGAATATTCTGGAAGAAAATCGTTAATTTGTTTTTTTTAATGTATTAAATAAATATGAAATATTTTATATACATATGTACATACAATTTTTTTAAAAAGTATTATTTTACATATTAAATATTATATATAATATGTGTTTTTTTAATTTTATTATTATTATGAAATGTGATTAATTCTGCTGTTTTCTAGATATATTCATTATTCACTCTTCTATGTGTCATCAAAAGGAACAAGCATCAAAAGTTTAATAACTTTAATATCAGAATGTGTTATAAGTATGCCAAGGAATGTTTCTCTTCCACATATTCCTGGAAAGTTCAGAACTGACTATAGCTTCCACACTGCCTTGACAGAACTATTTCTTACTTTTTCACAATATTGCTTTGATAAAGCAACCATGGCTGAAAGGTTTCTTCAAATGATGCCAAATAATACATCAACTATTGAAAGGTTTTATCATTTGTTATTTGTTTTATATATATTTATTTATTTAATTTTTATCATTCTGAAAATTAGCATTCTCCTTTAATAAAATAATAAAATTTAAAAAAAAACAGTAACTATTTACAAATTTTTAAAAATTTAAAAAAGGTCCTTGTTAAAAAAAGGAAAAAAAGAAACATTTCTAAGAATGATAGTGTTCACTTTATGGCAAAGTACACATCTCTTAACAAACCTTTCCTTGTAGGTTACTGCTGAAGCCAGAGTTTTATCCTCCCTGTAATCAACTCCTGTTGGAACTTCCCACAATTAATTTACATAATAGTAAATATTTATATTTATTTATTTATACCTAAGTTACACAGTTTAAATGTAGAATAATAAATAAACAAAAACTCTCATTACTATGTGAGATTAATGCAAAATATTTTTAAGATCCAATAAAACAGCACACAATTTTTTTAAACCTATGAATTTAAAGTTTAAAGCAAAATTTGACATTAATAATTAAAATATTTTTATTTAATTTTGAGCATATTTGATTACTAATTAATTTGGTAAAAATTCTCATTTAAATTTCACCATAAATTTCATGATTGTTTTATCAAAAGTGTGTAAATTAAATCTGTAAATATTAACGTTTTTAGCATAAATTTTTTAAATAATATATGACTAGTAACAATTTTTGCAAATTATTATTTTTTATAGTATAGAGTACTATATGATTATGTTGAATAGATAGATTTCTTGGTAAGTGCTCTATAGCGAAATGTTTCTATAAGTCCAGCAGATTAAATCTATCATAATATATTGAATTATAAAATGATAGTTTAGAATGAGTGTATAGTGGAGTACTATCTCTCTCATATTTTTTACAGTAAACAACTTACAAAATCTTGCATTTATGAATCTAATTATAAGGATATTTGCCATGATTTTCATAAACCTTATAAACTGATGTTAGGTTTAATATATAAAGGGAAACTTTAAATTCATAGATTTAAAAAATTGTGCACTGTATTATTGGATTTTAAGAATATTTTGCATCAATCTCACTTAGTAATGATAGTTTTTGCTTATTTTTTATTCTACTGTGTAATTTAGGTATACATAAATATTAATTATGAAAAAGTTATATTAGTTAGAGCTTGTTATACTGTTCCCAAAATTTATATCTTGCTAATAAAACTCAAAATGTTTAAAATATGCAGAGATTTTAATGAATTTATTTTTGTTATATAATTTTATTCAATTAATTAATTTAAACATTTTAAAAATATATATTTAAAATCAAATGTACATTTAATGTATATTATTTGTTAATTATTTATTATAATGTTTTATTTTTAAAGGGCAATGTATTTTTATATGACTTCTGGAAAGGATGAATTTGCTCTGTCATTGATTAAAAAGAAACTTAATAATAAAGTATATAATTTGAATTTATGGAGAATGTAAGTTTATATATTATTTTAAATTACTAATTATATTTAAAAATTGATATGAATATTGTGTGTGATGTGAGTTATATTGGAGATGTTGGTATGCCTACAATGCTCTGTCTCAGTCTACTGCACAATGTATTTTAATTGTCATTGTACAGGTGTACCTCACTTTACGTCAGTAATTGGTTCCAGGAGAGGCGACTTAAGTTGAAAAACGACGTAGTGTGCATGACTCATCAAGATCAATTGCAGCTATTGCTTACCGCAACATATGCTTCATATAGTAACACTCGAAGATTTTAATGACTCTCTGATCCATTGGTTGTATACAAGACGTGGTGTTTGGAGGGAGGTACATGACGGTAACGTTGGGGTGAAAATCTACAATGTTTTGTGGGTGGCCAGGAGCATTATCAATTATCAATAATATCTTAAAAGGAATCCCCTTCTTCTTGCAATGGTTTTTTGTTGCTGGGATAAAATGATTAAAGAGCCAATCTTCAAAAATAACAACAGTAACCCAAGCTTTTGGATTAGCCATCCATATAACAGGAAGAGATGCCTTGATTACATTCTTCAGGACATGGGGTTGTGTGCATGATACACCAGCAATGGTTTTAATTTAAAATCTCCAGCACAATTACTTCCTAACATAACAGTCACATGTTCTTTTGAGACCTTGTAGCCTGGATTTGATTTTTCTTCTTTGGAAATGAAAGAACAGTCTGGAAATTTTTTCCAGTATAATCCAGTTTTGTCAACATTAAAAATCTGCTCAGGAAGAAACTCGTTTTCTTCGATGATCTTAGCCAATGATTTAGGGGCTATCTGCTGCTTGTTTGTCAGCTGATGCACTTTCACCTTGCTTCTTAATTAATATAGTGATAACTTCATCATTCTTTAAATCTCATAAACCAGCCTTGGCTCGCTTTAAACTCTACATCTTTCTCATCTGGGTATTTTTTCTTCAGGTCCTCAAACAAAGACAATGCTTTTGCTTGAATGATTTCTTGACTAACAGCAGCAAGCTGATGATTCATCCTATCAATCCAAAGAGAAAGAAGTTGTTTCATCTCTCCAAAGATTTTTCTGTTTTCTTATTGATAACATTATTCTTCATCCCTGGTGCATCAGATATGATATACATCTTATCCTTATTGTGAACAATCTTCAATACAGTTGTCCAACTCATTCCAAAAGATTGAGCGATTGATATAAGCTTTTCATTTTTTTCATGGCGTTTTATCATAGCCAGTTTATCGTCCAGTGTTATAGCATGATGCTTAGCACATGCACTAGGAATTTTCTTAGGAACCATTAGGGTAAAATATAAAGTCACAAATGAATGAGAATGAGAGAGTAGGCAATAAACAGATATATACCTTGCGTACGTGTAAACTAAACGTTTTCAATTTGGCAGGAATGATGAGTGGCGCTGACAACGATGCCATATGGTAGCTATCGGAACTACCATGGAAAACGCTAATAGCGAGGTTGCAGCCAATGTTTTCAACATGAAAACGTGTATGTTGGACATTCAGCGCCACCTCCTCGTAAGCCTAGAAGTTTGACAATGGCATTTAGAACATCATTGAAATCATACTCGACATTCCAAATGCCATTGTCAAACGCCATTGTCAAACTTCTAGGCTTACAGGAAGGCAGTGCTAAACGTCTGTTGTACACATTTTTGCGTTGAAAACGTTGACCGCAACCTCACTAATATTGAGTTATTAAAGACCGCTAAATAAGACGACACAGAGTCTCAGATGTTTTCATATTTCATTCTCTAGGATTTATGATGATTATATTAACATTTACTGTAAATGTACGTATTTTAATATGATTTTATATGCTTTTAACGCTTTTCTAGTGATATTACGCAGTGGCGTAGCGTAGTTGTGGCAGACAGGTGTAAAGTCCGAATAAAATGACTTAAACTTGATTTTTATTTTTCCATATATATATTTTTTGGATAAATGACATATAATCAAGAACGATGTAATCCGAGGTATACCTGTACAATTATTTATTTATACTGTTTTAGTAGTACTATTTTACTTATGAGTAAACTTCCTTTTATACACTTTATAAGTTAATGTATTAACCCTTAGCCTGACGTTTGCCACGCCCCTTGTTTACGTTTATTTTGTAAAATGGCCAAGGGCAAAGTAGGTGAATCAGGCAGTATTATTTAAAAATTCACCAAAAATTAAATTATTATTTTATTCATATGAAAAAAATCACATATATTTATCAATATAGTTAGTTTTAAATACGACATTTTTCAATAAAGTTTGTTTGAAAAATTTATGAGAAAAAAATAATAATATATGATAACTGACATTCAAACTTGAAAATTTGTTACTTTTTGTCAAAATTAACATTGTCTGGTTACTTCATTCTTATTGTCACTGAGCCAGAACTATGTAGAATATTGTTCTGTACAATTTGATATAACATTTATGCATGTATGTTTATTTGTTGTGAAATTATCACACATTATATCAAACATTTGTTTGAAATCTAAACTTTATTCTGCTTTCAACTAATATAATGAATTAATATACTTTATTCCTTTCATATCAAACAAGGTTATATATTTTTGTAATAAACATATGATTACCAGTAGCAATAGATGTAGCATTTGCTGATATTTTAGATTTAAAAAAAAATTAAAAATTAAAAAAATCTATAAAATATCAGAACTGAAGGTCATAACTTGAATATTTATAATGCATTAACATATTATAGCTGAATAAACTTATTATAGCATTAATGAACTTATTACAGTAATATTATTGCATGAATATGCTAAAAATGAAATAAAAAATTATCAGAAAATGAAAAATTAAGAAAAAAACCGACAATTAAAATTTTTTAACTCAACAAAACCCCACCTGGACAAAAATATGTGAAACAGACGATAAACAAGACGTTGCCATCAAGTGCTGACATCTGTTGTCCATAAATTTTATAAAAATCGATCGTTAACAGGGTAACAATCAATTGGTACTCTGGCCTTTTTGCTTAACAATTAGGGTAACGATAGATCGGTGCCCCAGCCGGGAAAGGGTTAAAAGAATGTGTTGTTTGATTTTTTTATTATTCATTCTATTATTCACAGATGTAAATAGGGTTATACTCATGCTTGCAGAATGCAACTATGACATTTATACTAAACTAAATGAGATAAGTTTACATTACATAACAAAAAATTTGCTTACATTATATGTGCTTTCTGGAATGCAACCTTTGAATAAATTAAGAATCCTCTGCATATACAATACTGTTTTGAAGATAAAAACTATATTGATTTAGTAATAATAAAGTAATAAGTCAAATTCAGAAATATTTTGCTTTTCAAATTTATTATACAAAATATTACATTATTCAAAATTATTTGCATTTGAAATTCATTATTGATGACTCAGAGTTGTGTGTTTTACTTGATATTTTTTTAAAATCTGTATATCTGTGTGTGTGTGTGTGTGTGTAAAATTGTTTTCGTAGATCTATAAAGTGATTGTCACTCAAATTTATTGATTTGGGAATTTTTTATTTTTATTGATAGATGATCAAAAAAAAATTATCAGTAAACTAATATTTTTTGAAATAAAATTATTAATTTTGTAAACAGTTTTGTTTTAAAAAAACCATTTAGTCATAAAATAGATGATACTTTTAATTACATCAATAGAGCAAAAAAGAATGATGGTCAATAAAAAGTTTGTAGCTAATTTTAATGATCTTAATGTACTATATGCTGAGACGTAATTGTATTAATTGAACTTTATTTTAAAAATTGAAAAATAAATAATTTTAAGCTGAAAATTATGATAAAAATCAACCCAGTTTTCTAAATGTAATTCTTTTTTGATATTTTCTGCAGAGAAAAGGGTATCTACTAAATATGTTTAATATGTTTTAAAACTGAATTATTTATAGTATGTTTTTAATGCAACATTAAAATTTTATGAATATAAGCTAAGTACATTTAAATATATAGATATTCATTTTATGTTGTGTAAAATATTAAATTAATAAATATTGTCTATTAATGTAAAATTTTATTAATGCAGGGCAATTTATTTGCTGTTAAAGGAAAATGATCAGCAAGAAGTAAGTTATATTAACAGTTTGAAACTTTGTTCTTGTTAATTTAGTATCTTCTGAAAAATTGTATTCATGTCATTATTTCACAAGTTAATTTCTATAAAAAAGTGTTTAACTTTATTTTTTTATTCAAATATATACAAAGTATATATTTAAAATTTTCTGAAAAATACAATTAATTGCTTAAGATATAACATCCAAATAAATAAATAAATAAATAAAAAATATATTTGAAGTTATAAGTTTTTTAATAATAGTATTATTTTTTGTGATTATATCACACCTTCTTAATTATATATTTAGAAAAACTAAAAACAAATGAATTTATTTCCATTGCTGTTGTATTTATATTTGGAGGAAATAATTTCTTGTCTCTATAGCATTACTTAATATAATCTAATATAAATAATTATACTCTAATAGTATAAATGCTTAATTTAAAAGTGTTTTGGATAATACCACTTTCTATAAATATTATAATATTAGATAAAAACCATATTAAAAAATGAGTACAAGTTATTTAAATTGTACTATTTTTATTATTTGTAATGACATTTATCATTTGTTAATTTTAATTCAGAAATCTTAATAATTTAATAAAGCATTAGTTATTACAAAAGTATCATGTAGGAATATTTTAATAATACAGATAATTTTATAATGTTGATATATATATATATATATATATAAAATATTATAAATATTATAATTGTAGTTCAAAATGTTACAGGTACATAAAACATATAATGAAGCCATCCAAACATTGCCAAATAGTGCTGTTTTATGGAAAGAGGTAAGTCACTTCATTTAAAATCTAAATATAATCCCAAATAGTTAAAATTTTTATCAAAATTGCTATTTTAATTTTTTCATAATAAATTTCAATATCATTAATTTTATTCTGTTTACATTTAAGTAAACTATTAGAAGTAATGATATATATTTGTTTTTGTCATTTCAAAAATGAATTTCTAGTACCTAAAATATGAAATATCAGAAAATCACAAAGAACATATAGAAATGATTATGGAAAAATGTAAAAAACTTCAAATTAATATTGTAGATGATAGGAGATGATATTTTCAAAATATAAGGTATTGTAATCATTTTATTTTTATTTTATATATTTAAATACATATTTTTACAGTTAATGTAAATTGTAATAAATGTTTATTTTTAATCAGTTATTTCATTATCATCATCTATATTATTCTAAAAATGATGATTATGATGATATCAGTTATAGAAATTAATGTTGAAAAATTATTTTTGAATTGTTTAAAACATTTTTCTTGTGTATCTATTAGTTAAAAAATTATTTAAGTAATTAATTTATGAAATAACTATCTGAAATCTAAATATTTGTTTGCTTATCAAACTTAACTAAAGAATTAAAATGTTTATTGTTCTATGTATTATTTAATATTTTATTTAGATTCTTTTTATGTAAAAAGATATTTAAATTCAAAAACGCAAGTCTATGTGAGAAATAGCTTTTTTGCTGAACAAACTGCTTTTTTTGCAGAGACTCCATTTCTCTAAGTATGATGAATGAATACAAAAAAGTTTTCAAACTTTTTTGTCATGCTGGTTGTATTCTCTCAGAAGTGTCAATTTGAACGATATTTTTCATTGATTTAACATTAAATTTTTATTGTTGTACTTGTGATAAAAACGTTAATTTCATTGATCACAAATAATTTCATTACAAATTATTACAGTAAACTTATAAATAGCACTCTACATTATAAAGGTATATATAGTTGAATGCTATTTTAAAAGAATGATGATCTCACATAATATTTATGTACTTAGTGCACAGAAATTGCATTCATTTATAATACTTGTAATATATTTTGCTTACTACACAGAAATACTAAGAGGTATTAAGAAGCATATTATATAAATTTTAATATTTAATAGCAATATGATTAAAATTTATATCATATATGATATATTAAAAATAATAAAATTAATTTTGCAGTAGAAATGAAATCTAATGAAAGTTATTAAATAATTATTTTAAGATAAAGCTTTCATCTGAATTAGAATATTAAGTTATATATAATAAGCATGGAATAGATCAGTTTTGTTCAGATAATGATGATATTTCATTTATTTATAATAGAAAATAAACAAGGATTGATAAATGATGATTCTGTATATAAAGGATATGATAATAAAATGAGCCATATTTTTTGACAAAAAACAACAACAAGGAACAATTGTCATAGAACTTCAGATTTAATTTTAAAACACTAGTTTGAGTCTAAAAATTTTAACTTTCTGGAAAATTTTAAATAAGAAAAATTGAATAATTGGTAAAAACAATTAGAAGCCAGATACTAACTCTTGTTTTACAGATCAGAAATCTTATCTTTTTTTTTGTTTTTACTTTTTGAGGCTGTTTTGTATGAATTCTAGTGTTTCTCTCCTGTTATAGCAATAAATTCTTTCTTGCTGACTTTCAAATAGGATACTTTTAACTTTATTTTAATAACAAATTGAAGTCAATAAATGTAATTTTCCATTTCAGTTGGCTATTTGAAATTTGATATGCTTATTTTTTGTATCCAATTACATACTAACATTATTTTTAAGATTACTTTTATCTAACTCAAAGTATTTTACATGCTTAGAGAGTAGAAAAGTGGTGAAATAAAAGGTAAACAAATTTTTTGATGCAATGTTGATAGTTACACAATTTTGGAATAAAAAGCAGTTTAATAGACATGTGGACAGGTAGAAACTGCAAGACTTCTGGAGGATTAAAAATTTAAAATAAATAAATATTTTTGTTTTGTTAATTTAAAATAAAGTAAAATGTTATTTTTGTAGCTTTGTGTTTTAAAATTAAGCTGACACATTGTATAAATGAAAACTGGTACAATTTTAAAATAATAATTAAATGGGAGAAAGTTTCTGAAATTTTTTGAACCATTTGAATATTTTTAAACTGAATATATTTAATTCTTAAATTTATAATTCATATTAAAAATATAAAATATTCACATTTAGTATTGAAAAAATATTCAAATAATTTTTAGAGTTTAACATATTTCTTTATTTATTATTATTATTTTATCATCATTCTAGAAAAGAAATTCAGAATCAGCTTTAAAACAAAATTTTATGCCAAATTCCAAGTAAGTATTCTTAATATATACATATACATTCTACCTTAAATACACACTTTTTTTACATTCATTTTGTTTTAATAATTTGCAACTTGTGTTTTGTATATATTTACATATACATGTATATATACGTATGTATTTTTGTTTTTTGTTTGTTCAAAACAAAACATCAGCCTCACTATTGATATAATGTCTTGTTTTATGCATGATTCAATAATTTCATTTACCGATCTCAGTACAGGACTTAAAAGTATAAGTGTTTGAAAGTTTTTATATACTTTAAATGAAATAGCCAAGAAAAAAAGTATAAACAAAATTATCTTATCTTAAATTTTTTTGTACAATTGCCACAAAATACTGCCAAGAAAATTGTAGTAACGAAGAAACAATTGAGACTTTTATACTGGAACTGTGATTAAACCTCAGTGCCATTTATAGAAGATTGCTAACTTAATAGGAAAACACTCGTTTGTTTATAAACAGCAAAATTAATTGGATATTAATTATAGTAGTCATTCAACTGTACAAAATTAATATTTTAAAGAAAAATATATAATAAAATATTTAAAGTATTGTAATATTCAGTTGAATGACTACATACTTGAGAATGTATATATGTCTATTGTGTTTTTTTCAATCATGTAAAAGAAGAAAAAGGAAACAAAGAATAAATAACTTTGAAGTGAACTTTGCTGTTGTATTTTCTTAAAATTACATTGCACAAAAATAGCTTTAAATTTATTAAATTTATTCACTTACATGAATACAGAGTGGTTTAAAAATCAGTAATCATTAAAAAACTAAATTGTTGCATCAATTAAATAGTTCATTACTTAGAATATTTACAAAGTGTTTGAAATGAATCTCTTTTTGTTTAATACACATCATGTTTTTACAGATTCAGTTTGATTCATATTTGCAAGTATTCTTCAGAAAACAAATATAAAGTGGGGGTTAGCTGATTTTTGGGTTAATTTGTAATTTGTATTTTAAAGTCTCATTTTTCATTTGGTTTCTAGAAATAAATGTCAATTCATTTCTAGAAATGGTTGAAATAATTCAATATCAATTTCTAGAACTATTTAAACAATTCAATAAAGTATATTTTTATTTTCTCTATACTCAATTTACATTTGGACATAAAAAGAAAGGCATGTTCTAGAACAGCGGTCGGCAATCTTTCTGACCTCATGGACCACTAAACTCGTAACTTTGAATCCCGTGGACCACTATGATGATTTTTTTAGATGATACAAAATCTGTAAAATAATGATTGTAAAAGTTCAATTTTACTATATTAATACGAAACTGGTGTGTTTAATTATAATTGATGCAAGCCTACAGTTTGTTGCTGCTCATTTGAAATAAGTATATGGATTCTTAGCACTTTCCACCAAGGACGACAATTGCACTCACAATGTTGTTTATTGTTCATTATTTATTTATAACAGTCACTTCGTATTTGGTTTTAGATTTGAATAAAAATCCCCAATGGGTGAAAAAAGCAACTAAGCATTTTGTATTTCTTTCGTCAATGTCTCCACGCACCACCCAAATTTTCACGGACCATACAAAAATTCACCGGTTGCCGACCACTGTTCTAGAACACAAATATCACACTACTGAAAGATGCTATGACTTTACAAAGATTGTGATATAGCTTTTTTAAGTTCACAAAAGCTCCTATGCTTTAAATTGTATGACTGAGAATAGAGACTAGTATTTAAAATCACCATATTTTTTTCTGTTAAAGAAAACCTCTTATAATATGCATTTTAGCTTTTTGCATAAATAAGGAATGATACAAAATGACTTACGAATTGTTATAAATTCACATACAAAAATAAAATCACTATAAAAGAATTATATATACAGATTTATAAGTAATCAAAAGATATTTGTTATATTTTTAAATCCCATTAGAAAAATGGAAAACATTCTTTAGTAGGTTCAAGTCGGTCTCTCTCTCTCTTTTTTTTTCTTTCTTGATTCCTAATTTATTATCATACCATATTTAGAAATTTAGATTAAATTCTAAATTTAGATTAAGAAGGAACCTGGCATTAAAAGTGTTCTCTTCTTGTACTATATCACCATCTGACATATCTACCAACATAATTCTTGTATTTTCCTCAAAGTTTACTTTAAAGAAGAAAAAACTGTTGTTTTGATAAGTTTCTTGTTTCTATAACACACAACTAACTTATTATAAGACTTTATACAGTAAAATTATGTTTATCATAAGCAATTTGGTGTAAATCGATTGTTAAGAATGTAAAATTATTTCTTCTAATTAAAGCACAGACAAACATCTAAAAAAAAACTCATTAAAATGTGTTTTTTTAGATGTTTTTAAGTGTCAGAAAATCCACAATAGTTGTTTTTGATTATTTATGGTAAGAAATAAAGATGTTGTTGAGAAGGGAGTTAGGGGAAAGAATTATTGTGTAACATTTTAATTAAGAGATGCCTGCAGACAAGGATAATGAGTAGAACAGACATCTGGACGAGTAAATCCTCTTAGTTTCCAAGTTGAACCTTCCAACTCGAAGTCGTTAATCAGTCAGGAATTCGTCGAATCTTCTCCGAGGAACCCTACCGAGTCATTAACTGTCTTCTATCAAACTGATTTCTATTGTCACCATTATTCGCATCCTTCTAATCTACCCACTGGATTTAATGGGAGATGGTCTGTGGGAGGTTAGAAAAATGATTAAAGTGATTGTACGTAACTACGTTATTATATAAATATACGATGGCAATGTACCGTTATCGTTAGAGTAAGAGTCTTTAATGTCTGTATAGTGCCCAGTAAATTTTCATATTTATCTGAACACGAAAGTAGTGAATCAATAGTGTTTTGTGTTCATTAATAGTGTCTTCATTATCAAAGAAAGTATACTGTCATTATCAGAATATATGCGTCTTTAACATAGGGGTAAGTACATCTCTAAGTGTTCATCGAATTACACGTACCTTGACACATTTACCTTAATAGCGAAGGCACTCTAAATCAGACGATGATGTCAAGTTTAAGTGTACCTTTATCAGGGTAAGTATATCTTCGTCCATTGCACCTCGACATAAACATCCTTTTATAATCGGGATAAGTGTACTATACCTGACAGTAAAAGCACTTGATTATTCAAGGGAATAAATACACTTGATTATACACCTTTGTCGGGATAAGTGTACCTTCATTATTGTAGTATCTTTACCAGAGCAAGTATATCTATATCGGTATGTATTACGGTGTATATATACAGGGTGGGCCAGCGAAAACGAAACGGCAGAGTGTTCGTGTTCGTCCAAGCAGAGCGCTCGGACAGGTCGATTTTACTCTCGAGGGGACATCTTTTGCAATAAAGTTTTTGCGATTCTGAATACAACAGACAACAAAAATTTTTAAAAACTCATTTATTTTGTATTAAGTAAACAAGCATTTATTTCGAAAAAAATGTTTGTTTAGTTAATATTCAGAATCGCAAAAACTTTATTGCAAAAGTTGTCCCCTCGAGAGTAAAATCGACCTGTCCGAGCGCTTTGCTTAGACGAACACGAACACTCTGCCGTTTCGTTTTCGCTGGCCCACCCTGTATATATCTTCATCATCATATTACCATCACAGTAAAGTATATCTATCATCACTGGGATAAATTATCGTTCATGTATAAGTACAGTATACCGGTAACTCGGTGGTATTTGTCTACCACATTCAAGATATATCATCAAATAAAGAGAATCATCTTTAATCTTAATTGGATAGAGGAAGAAAACTTGACTAAAATTCCTTTGCATAAAAAAAAAATTAAAAAAACCTTAAAATATTGAAAAGACGATTTTTAGAAATTAATTTTCTTATTATTGAATATTTGCTAAACATTAAAAAACATCCCTCGAATATATAAATATATAAATATTTTTATTAAATATATTTTTTTAGAATATTTAGAGACTATTTCAAAATGTTTTCCTCTAAAAATCTTAATAATGATGTGTATAATGATATTTTCTCACTTGATTTCGTTTCGTGTTGTTTAAAAAAAAATCCAAAAAACAGTAATATATTTATATAAAAATTTTTTAGAAATTCAAATGAAACGTGATTTTTGCATATAAAATATCTGGAGAATTGCTCGACGTCGTGTTTTGCATATTTTAATGGAAGTTTGCACGAAACAACATCTGGTGCCTTTCTAAAAATAATGTTTGAATTGCTAATGCTTTGTTGATTCAAAAAAAAAGAAAAAAAATCAATAGAAGATTTTTTTCGATAATTTCTCATTTCGATAATTTTTTTTGAAGGCTGAAATTTAATCTGAGAAATGAATCGTATATTTCTTTCTCGACTTGAATTTTTTGCTTGGGTTTTTTTTTAATTTTTATTTTCTGCTCGTTAAATTTCGTTCAACTTTAAGATTCTTCCTTTCCCCTTATAGAAAATACAAAACTAAATTTAAATTTATTACATTTAATTGTGTATAAACATCTGAATTTTGTAGTTAAATATATTTCAAATCTAAAAAAAAAAACAATTTAGTCGTATTGCATCTAAGTTCGCGCCGTAAACATTTATAATAATTCAATTATTTTAATCGATTAAATTGAATTTTATCGCTGAATTTTTTCAAAATTTTTTTTATCGTCTCGAGATATCAATTTCTGAATTTAAAGGGGGTATATCCCTCTTTCTTTTTTTAAAAATTGTTCTCCCTGATAAAGCCGAAAATTGAAGTATTTCTGTTAATTTAAAATCAGATATATTTTTTATTCGTTAAATTAATAAAATTATCCAAAAAATTTCGAAAGTAATTTGTTTAGTTATAAACCGGTTAGGTTTGCGTGTTTTAATTTTTTTTTTTTTTTTTTTGAAGTAAGGTTTTAGAAACGACCCAAAAAAATTTATTCCAAAAACATAAAAGATTGGTTCATTACAATATTAAAAATGCATCGATTAAGCAGGCAATTACTTTTATTTTGTACATGAAAAAAAAGTAGATGATTTACATAAATATCGATGTTGAAAAGAAATTTCCATCAGAAAACTTTCGGAGGTAAATTGTCATTTTGACACTTATCTTGCAGATTTCCATTTTGATTTTTACAAATCATCCCCCATCGTTACAAAAGTAATTACTTCTCGAATTGGATTTTTTCATATTTCTGATTTCAATTCGATAGGAAAGTATTTTTTTCAAAGATAGAATTTCTATTTTTAGAATTTCTGGAAAAAAAAAAAAATCGAACCTTGAGAGACGTTCCATTCAGAAAAATATTACATTCCGACCGTGTATATAACCTATTAATTTCATTTGAAATTCTAAAAAAAAAAAAAAAAAATGCTTATTTCGCGCGACAAATTTATTGTAGAATTTGAAGCCTTTAAGAATTTTAAAGGACCTTTTTTTGGAATAAAAATGGCGACGAATTTCATTATGTAATTAATATATCCAAAATTCGTTCGTTATTTTGGGATTTGAGTGTTTCTGTTGAAAATCTCTTCTAAAAAATCGAAGTATGAGTCAATTATAGTGACTCTCTGTGGGTTCCTAAAACTCCTTTTTAGATGTTTTTGGATTAAAATGACAACGAAATAGCGTTTGTTTGTAATTAATAACTTGCTTAAAGATCCGAAAGTTTAGTACTTTTGAAATTTGTGATGTGTGCGCCGATTGGAAATTTAAAAAATGAATTATAATATTTTTGTGAATAAAACGCTCTTCAATTTTTTTTTTACATTAAACGTCAGTTAAACTGACGTGTTTTGGAAATTATATGATGATTTTTAGTTTGCGTTACTTAAGTCGAATTGCTGTTAATAATACGGTTCTTTAATTATTTTTCAAAATATGAAATCAGAAAAATTTTATTTACTAAACTGGAAAAATTTAATTGCATGGAAACATTCTAAAGTAATAAAAAAAAAAAAAATCTTTTGTATTGGAACCTTTACTTTCTATTATATTTATTAATGTCAGAAATTCACATTGTAAAAAGCCTCTCTAGGTTTTTTATTATTTATTTCTATTGATACTTTCAATTTACCGTATAATTTTTTTGAATTTGCTTGGATTATTTTACAGGTCACGTAATAATTCCAAAAAAATTATATGTTACTGTTTTGGTGATTGTTAACAAGCGAAGTAATGAAATCTCTTAAGTCGCCGTCGAAATTATATTCGCGAGATGCAAGAATGAAAAAGTTGTTTACAGAATTACTGTGTAAAAGTATTATATCCTGTTCTAATTTCAAAAGTACATAAATTGGAAACAAAAGGTTTTTTTTGCTCGCTTCACCGGAAAGAAGGAACACAATGCACCGAAGTTCGTCGGACTTAGTCGTGTGCGCCTTCTGTAATTCTTCTAACAAAAATCATTCTTTTCTGAGCTTAATTAAGTAAGCTTTTGCATAATAAGGTCGAAAAATAATAATAAAATTCGCACATTATTAGATTTAATGTGTGTTTTAATTTACAATCCAAAATATATTTATGGAAAAAGTGTAAGTGATTGCATATGCCACCCATCTTTATTCGCCTAAAAAAATTACTTCGGCATATTAGAATTAACTGAGATGAGTTTAATGTACATCTAAAAGCATTTAGTTAATTTTTAGAATTTATTTCACAGGCTTTTACTGGATATTATATATATATATTTGAGTGGTAATAACGATGTAGTTCATTATTAGAGAAGTGAGAATTCATAGTGGAGAATATATTAGAAAAAGAAAACATTATTGGCGGGTTCTTACGAAAATAACACATCTGTTAATAGTTTTTCTAGAAATTGCTTCGCTGCCATTGAAAGGTACTGCGTACAAAATAAGTTTCTACGAAGAGATGGTTATCACGACACTATCAAGTTCATCTTTTATGGAAAATATGTCGGTATGTAAAAAAAAAAATTTAAGTTTTTATTAACAACACATTGCTTTAAATTCTGTTTTTGTTTAATAAAAAAAAAAAAAAAAAAAAAATCCACGGATCATTATAGGTGTTTGGATTCGTATCGACAAGTTAGTTATTCGTTGCCGGTCCATCACAGAGATAATTGTGCAGAAAATTAGAATAACTGACAAATAACAGTAAATACAAACAAAAGTATAGGCCTATTGTTCTCTATCCATTAAGCGAGTGCATCAAAATTTAAATAGGACTTTAACATGCAAGGTGAAGTTGCCTGTTAACTCCAATTCCGTTATTCAATTTTCCATCTGTCCATTGCTAATTCACAGAATATTTATTGATTTTCTTTTTTTTTTTTTTTTTTTTTTACAGATTTTGAAACAAGTATTCTGTTTCTTTTTTGTTTTGTTTTTTTTATATCAAAAATGTCAAATTTTCGAAAAAAATCCCCAATAAAAGTTCTCGTAATGAAGATTAAATGTTACACGAACAAAAAAGAATTTAATTGAATATTTTAAAATAAAATTTCATTAATTAGATATCATTCGGTTCCATTTTTTTTTTTTTTAATTATCGTGTCGTCATTTCTAAAAATGAAGTGATACTTTACCGATGATTCAGAACTATCACGATGACGTATTAAGCGTGAAGTTTCTTTCCAAATCATGAAACCACCAACCCGTAATTGTCCCTTTGATATTAGAAGCCCAGTCATGAATTATTGATTCTCTCTGCATAGTTTTTTGCAGAGAGAATCATCGTTGTGACTTGAATCAAGATCAGTAGTAATCTAGATTGATTCTTGTCTTGAATCAATGCTTACACTAATTTCAACAGGCTCTTCTGCGGATCTCATTAGGAAGAGGGGCGTACATTATGGACATCGAGCATCTTCAGAGGACAGATAACTTCCATTTCCGTATTGCAAACCCTTAATGACTTTCAAATGACTCGTGAGTCATCAAAATCGTCATCACAAACCGAAAATGACACTAGACAGATATTCGTGATCCTTGATACATCCCTGTCTGGTTTACTTTCCTCTTGCTCTAGGTAGCAAACAAGTCTTTTGTAATGAAAATTAACTTTCCTCCAATCAAAGAAAAGGATACATTTCCAATTTAGAAAGTGTCCTAACTTCCAAAAATTTCATGAAAATTCATTGGTAAAGGCAATGCTACTTACTTTATGATGATGCACATAATTATGTCAACAAGCTGTTTTTTTTAAACAAAATGGATAGTTTTATATATCTAAAAAGATTTTTATTGAAAAAAATATATACGAAATTTTATTACATATATTGCTTTTTTGAAATTCGGTATGTAGATTGTAACATTTGGAAATTCATTTTTTATTCTTTTTTTTAAAAAATAAAAACAAAAAAAAAATTTAAATTATGTTATTCGCTGTAAATTCTGTTTGCGTAGGTCAGGAGACAGGCAACAAGATTTTACTATTTTTTGCATACATCAAAAAAACATCAACTTTCTAAAAAATTTATTCTTGTCCATTGAAAGTACGGATAGTAATAGAATAATGATATAAGACTGCAATATAATAACCAAAACTTTCAAAAAATACTTTTTTTTTGTTGGAATTTGTTAGAAATAATTCAAATATTAAGATTTATAATTCAAATGCTTTCTTAATTGTTAAAAGGTGTAAAAATGAGAACGGAAAATTAAAAAGTATTAAAATCAACGATTTTTTGATACTACAAATAATTAAATGAATAGAAAATCCTTTACATTAGGCAATTAAAAGAATTTTTTTTTCTTATCTTAGTATCGGAAAATAGGTTTTTTTTTAGATATAAAGTTAACACGCTTTGAAAAAAAAAACCACACTGCTTATTAACATGTAACGAATAAATCCATATTAAAGATTTTTGCATCTGAAAAATGATTAATGTAACAAAACCTCGAAGACAATTGTGATTTTTTAAGATAAAGACACGTATTTTTAGAAAATAGCAAAAATTAATTTAACTTTTTTTTGAATTATAAAAAAATATTGAATAGAGAGAGAGTTGATTACTGTAAAAATGAATTTTTTAAAATTATATCTAACATTATTTTTTTTGAATTCTTTTTAGATGTAAACGTACAACGGTTTTATAACTCGTAATTGAAGACATTTTAACATTTTTAATGTTCTTAGAATGTTATTAAATTCGAGTAACTGAAATTATCTCTACTGACACAATAAGAAAAAAAATGTAATAATAATCTAATTAAATTTAGAATTATATAATAAATTTTTTTGGAAATTCACCAAACGTTAATAACATATTGCCATAAAAAATAGTTTTTAAGATATTGCAAGCTATAATTTTCGATTATTGCATAGAGATTCGAATAAAATCTCCATTACTTCTTCAAATAAATTGCTCTCTTGAGTGTTTTTTTAGATTTTTATGATGGTTCCAGATGATACATAAACCATTTTATTTTCTACTCCAGTGATTACTTATGAGTTTTTTTGAATCGTAATATATTAATTAAGTTCAAGTATGGAATTACAATAAGTTCAATTGAAATTGAAAAGAAATTTGAGAGTTTTTTTTTTATAGAATCAAAAAGTTTTAAACTATTTGCAAGTTAGTTTAATAACATGAAATTCTCGAGTTGTTCTTAAATACATGAAAATTAAGCATATAAAAGCTTAGAAATTTAGTAAATTGCATAAAATTTTTTAGAAATTATCTAAAAATATGAGATTTTTAAAACAAAATTATTGATTTTTTAGAGGAAATATCAAAAGTAGGTAAGTAAATATTTCAGAAATTCAATAAAACCAGAATGTTTGAGAAACTATCAAAAACACAAACCACAGATTTTTAGAATTTAGACCACACTTTTGAAGTATTTTTAGAAATGAATTCCGTATCAGAACTTTCGTGTTTTCTGTTTATAGTAATAACAAATTAATTTTTCGTATTATATAGAACTTTTCAAAGAAATTTTGAAAAAAGAAGTCTTACAAAAGAATTGAAGAAATTTCTAACAAATTCGTTTTGTTAGAAAACGAGATTGATGCTTGTAAGATGAAGTGCAATTCCATGTCGTGGCTAACCTTAAGCTTGTTTCTGTCAACAATTCATCAAAAAAAATCCCCACTATTAACAGCAAGATACACGTAACAATTCTTTAATTCTTTGACAGTTATTTAGTTATAAAAATTCTCTTTTCTTCTACAAAACACACGGATTTACCAAAATACAAACTTCCAACATCGAAGAAATTTATATTTTGCAGTTGCGAGTGACATTTATTGGAGAGTAGCAGTAATGAAGGTAAAAAAAATTGATTTTTTTAGATAATTATGTTATTTAGAAGGCTTTTTTTGAAAGATCTTTTCATTAAATTTTCACTTTTTACATCATAAACTTTCATATTATAAATATATACAAATAATTAGCAATGATAATAGTGCAGCCGGTATTTTTTTTTTTTTTTTTTTTGTAACTCCGCCCTGTGGGCATTAAGAGGGCCTGTTATAGCAAGCCCATTATGGGTTCGGCCAGGCCCACAATGGGGCGACCGGGTGGTGAGGGACGGGGACCGACGTATCCGGACGGACCACCCCCCGAAAAATTCCTGGGGATTATTCGACCCGTCCGGATTCGATCCCGGGTCCCCCAGGGCGGCAGGCTGCTAACCTTTACCGCTCGGCCATCCGGCCGCAGATTGCAGCCGGTATTGTGAGATGCTAGTTAAATATATAAAGCTAATAATAATAATAATGCAAAATTAATGTGCGGCATTAGTGACAATGCAGTATTATATTAAAACACTAATAACGATGTAATAACTAGAATGAAAACAATAGTATTAAGTGCAAAAAGCAGTACACTATATTAGCGACTGCTCAATAAACTATAAAAATCCAGCTACGAGTTGCTTAACTTTCCCGGCAACGTTCAAAACTATTTGTGTGACGCCATCTGTTATGATATTTTATTTAAAAACTATTTATATTTTTTAACTATTATAAAATGGCAAGAAGCTTAATTTTGAAGGCAAGAATGGTTTTATAAAAAAAAAAATTGTAAATGCTACTAACGAGTAAAATCGTCATTAAATCCGACTTTACTCGAGATATGACACATAATCTCCTCCATTTCCCCAACCCTTCAACCTTTAATAGCATCAATCCCCCTAATACATAAACCTCCCTGCAAAATTTCAGATTTCGACAAAAAGCACAGGAGTTATTAAGCTTCAAAGAGGGTAAACAAAATCGTTCCTCTCCATAAATACAGAAGAAAAAACCCGAATTCTTTTTGAATTTCTCGATGTTTCAAGGTTCCCTGAATCCAAAAGTGTAAAAATCTTGGGATGTCATTTTTTGACCGATGACCATACTCTCCCTCTTTATAATTAACAGAGACGGAAAAGTAAAAACATACTAATAATGAAAGAATCAATACTAATAACAATCATAACACCAGATCAATAGTGTATTCATATTGTATAATGCAATAATTAATGCGAAAACATTGAATGCACTAAAATAATATCAAAAAATAAAATACAAGACATAAGAAGATGGTATTCTATTCCTCGCGGCTCTGTTTTTAGACTGATTATTATATTATTATTATTATTTTTATGTATTTTGTTACATCGTTTTAACGTTGCGCTAGTATTAGTGTTTAGGTTCAAATTATTCTCCCGCTATTAGTGTTTTCGTATCAGTTAACGCATTGTTCTTGGCATTCAATAGTAGTTTTTTGTACTGTTCAAACTTAAAACTAGTAACAGTGCATTAAAATAGTAATATAACAATAACAATGCACTGAACTGTAAGAATAAGCATGCAATACTAACGACAGTGTAAGAACAAACGATTTCAAAGCAAACAGTTTTACGTGAAATACAATAAAACACCGGCAACAAGACAACAATAAACAATAGTTATTATAGCAAACAATATTAGAGATTATTATTATTATTATTATTATTATTACGGAGCAATGAACTAACAAACGATCAATCGATCATTTGTCAGTTCGTTGCTCCGTTCGATTTCACACGATCGATAGTGCACATTAAACATAATTAGAAACAAACAAAAAAATATTAATTTTTGCTATGAAAAAAATCTAAAAAGTCGCCTTTCTTTATAGAACAATATCAAATTCTATCGATTGATTTCATTAAATTGAATTTTTACGACAGCTAATTTTTTAGATGAAAAATTCGGATTAAAAGTGTTAAATGATGAAAAATCAATAAGAGGTAGCGAAATAAAAGTAGAAATGAAAGAATGTGACAGCTGTAGTTCTTGTTTAAATTTTCTGCACAACTTGATATTTTGCCAAGTGAATTCTTCACTCTCACTTTCATCATTTCCTTCTACACAAAAGACAATCTCTTCGACATTCGATAATATCTTTTAAACGCACTTTCTTCCAAACTTAATAACAACTTTTTTTTCTAATTTGCTCCATTGGAATCTTAATAATTTCTTTAAAATGCCATTTCTTCGAATCTAAACAGCAGTTCTTTTGAGAAATTTTATTAGAATCTTAATAATATATTTTACAAAAGTAACTGTTAAAATTCCAAGAAAACATAATTTAAATGTTTTCTTAGAACCTTGCTAATATATTTAAACTGTACTTTCTTAGAATTTTAACAGTATTTTTAGAATATTCTCTTTAAAAATCTTAATGGTATTCTTTAAGTTTTGATTTATTAGAACATTAATAGTTATTTTAAAAATTTGCTCTATTGGAATTTGCCTTCTAAAAATTTCGAAATTACAAAATATATTAAAAAAGAAATAGCTTTATAAATATTTCATTTTTTTTAAGATGAATTCTAAAAAAAACATTTCTATCTTAAAAGTTAAGTTTTCTTTAACTACTTAAGTATAAATAATAATATTGATTTCGACTTAACTCAAGTAAAAGTGAAATAAAATAATAATAAAAAAATGTTTATTTTTCATCAAAACTATTCTTAGATTTTCCTTTTTTTAATGGAGATAATTTGCTTCTTTTTATTCGTTTTTTTTAAAAAGAAGTTTTAAAGTAGTTTGGCAATTGAGAATAAAGTAATGGCTCTTTATTGAGTGATTCTCCAATATTTTAATTAAAATAAATCAATTAATAATTAAAAAAATTGGATAACAATGTTTTCAGAAGTGTTTTTAAAGAATTTTATTAATTTTTTGACAGTTTTTAGCTATAAATATCATTTTTTTAAAGTTTCTGTGTTAAAAACCTCCCGAAATTAATTGTATCCTTCATGGAAGTGTTGAATATCTGATGATATTTTCTTCATTTTTATGCAAAAATCGTGCATTTTTCAATAAAAGTTTGTTAATAAAATGGACAATTGGCATTTTAAAACAAGCTAATCATAATTAAATTAAATTACATAATTAAATTTTGCATTATTTTAAAATGTACTGTACATCTCATTGAAGATATCTTACGTAGGATGTTTTAAGAACTGTTATCCAACAATTTATTTTTCATTTTTATGGTAAAATTATGTTATTTTTAATACAAATTTATGGAAAAAGTAGACAATTAACATTTTAAAACAAACTAATTACAATTAAAACACAATTTATTTATATTTTGCGTTTAATCATGTTCATTATCTCATCGAAGATACCTTACGGAAGATGCTTGAAGAACATAAATTCTGAAGGAGTGCTTGCTGAACCGTGTTGAAAACGTTGAAAAAAAAATGTTAAAAATGTAATAAAACGATGAATTTTTTATATTTACTATAAAAGTAGCCATTGAATTCGTCTAATAAGCTGTTTTCTTTTGATACGAATTATCACGCTCTGGCACGACTGATGCTTTCTTATTGAAGTGCTATCCACTCGTTTCCTATTTGTCGATATTGTTCTCTGTCAACATCTTATATCCAGTTGTTATCGATAGAGGCTAGACATTGAACTTTCTCTCACAGCTGCTCCTCTTACTTTCTAAAAAATCTTTGGATGGGGTTCCATTTCTTCATAAGAATATATTGTCTTTTTATTGTTGCAAAATGGATTCTAATAAAAAAAAATCAATTTTTTCTAAGGACACATCGTGTCCGCGAAGAAAATTTAATCATTAGCTGGCAAAAGTTGCAAAAAATAATATAAAATAGTTTTAAAAAGGAAGCAAGATCGTGTTGGATGGTGTTTTTGAAGCATCTCAGGATGCTGAGGATGGATGGTTTGAATGATTTTTACGGTTTCGATTGGAGAAGTATTGTTTATTAGCTTTAATTAATAGAAAATCATTACTTTTAGTGTTTTTTAGATCAATATCAAACTGTGAATTAATTTTATCAAAAAAATTAATTTGCAATCTTATAAATTGTTAGGCATCTTCTTCGGTGAAAGTGTGAAAAATTCAATTATTCATTAAATCAACCGTAAAAGTTTGATATTTTTAGATTAAGTACGATAAAAAAATTATTGATTAAATTAAAAGAAAACAATTGTAAGGTTTTTCTAAATAAACGAATTTGAGAAAAATTTAAAAAAAAATCGAATTGTAATATTAAAAATTCAATTAATAACTCTTCTTATTTAACAAAGAAAGAAAATGTAAGATTAAATATAAAATTTCTAAAAATTAATATGAATTTTCTTTTTGACTTTCTTGAGTTTCTTAAACAAAAATATTTTTTGAAATTATAATGATTTAATTTTAAAAGAATAATCAATATTTAATTAAATTATTTATCATTTTACAAATGAATTTTTTGCTTCTGATTGCATTTAATTGCTACCTTTATAATATTTCCACAAAGATTTCCTCGCTTTCTTAAAAAAACTCAAGTAAATTTTTAGTTTCTGCACGATTTTTTAATTAAAAAATATCTCGAAAATACATTTAATAAATAAGAGATTCTGGTAAAAAAAACTTGTAAAACTGTTGAATTTTATAGAAAATAAAATGAAGTTTTGAAATATTTGTAATTATTACAGTTTTTGCAATTTTTATTTGAATTACAGTCGAACCTGTAAGCAACGAACACCTCCGAACAACGGCCATTTTTTTACGTTCTCGTCAACGCCTGTCGTTCAGAGGTTCGACTGTATTACAATTCTTCTAACATTTTTGTAATTTTTAAACAAAATTGAGTAATTAAAATAATAATAATCAATTTAAAAGGGGGAAAATATAAATACATTTTAAAAACTTCTAAATGTACATTGAGAAACTTTTAAACTGAAGCCAAAATTTAGTTTTCCACTGAATTTATTTTCTAAAAAAGTTTATATAATTTGAAATTCTGTGTAAAGACTTTATATAAAACTTTATGTAATTCTTACCTTTATGTTAAATTCATTTCTAATATCTCAGTAACACTATTAAATAATTCAAATACAAAAAGTTTATTGGAAGCTGCTCAAAAATATCACATTTAAATACATTAGTAAATGTAATATCTGTATATAAAGAACTTTGATGTATACGTAGATTAATAACTGCATTAATAAATTCTAAAACATCAAATATAGATTTTTTTTAGCTTTCATACAAATGGAATTAATGTAATGTATTATTGTAACCATTCGTAAAGAGAGTAAGACTTTAAAAAAAAACGTTTTTTTATTTGAAAAATATCCACGTTTTATTGAAATAGAAAAGTTGAATAAAATGCAATTTTCTTCAGAGAAGTTTAAGAAAAAAATTTATATAAAAAAAGTCAGCATTACGTAAAATTGGTCGAATTCCAATAGAAAGATGATGTGAGAAAATACCTGATGTTGTTGCAAACTTCATCATCTAAAAAAACTAAAGTTGTGTAAATAGCCGTTTCTAGTTTATTGTAAAGCATTAGTTGGATCCTAGTGCACTTATATATATATTTATTCCCATCAAAAAACGCAATTTTATCTTCTAAAAAAATACTAAAAGCACAGCTCCATCAACTAACAAATTGGACAGTTTCTAAACGTATATATATATATATATATATATATTTTAGAAGCTCTTCTCTAATTTTGTTGCCTTTATCGCTTTTATAAAGATGATGAAAAAAATTTTTATCATTAGATTCTGTCGATCTTTTTGATTAATTCTAATTATTTTACTTTATTTTTAGATGTACATTTCGAAGTTTATTATAAAAAAATTCGTCTGGATAAAAAACGTATATTCTTATTTTATGGTAATTCATTTTAATATTTCGATTTTATTATGTAAATTTGGAGATTTTAATAATTAAAATTTTTTCTAAAAATTCAATTTTTTCCTTCTAAAAGAATCTTTTACTGAAAATTTAATGCGAAATGGTTTTATGTGCTGATTAACTCTTCAACTTTCATTATATCGATTGAAACTGGAGTCGATTTTCTACTCGATTTAATTCTAAAATAACTTACTATTATGATAACTACACAGAAGAAAGCTAAGAAAATCTTCAAAGAAATCAAATTACAAAGTATATTTTATTGTTTTTTATAGAAAAATTTAAAAAGAAAGCAACTTTATAATTACACATTTAGGTGGAAGCGACTTTATCATTTACGTTACGATTTCTTTAAAGTTTATGGCTACTTAAATATAATTTATAAATTATTAATTTAAGCAATAATTGCATTTTTAGAAAATATATTTTATGAATTTTTTAGACGAAGAATTTTCTTTAAGTTAAGCTTTCATTCATAGAGGATACTTGAATACGTTCGAGATGTTGCAAGAAAATATTAATATCAAATTAACATTTTTTAAAATAAATAAATGAAAAAAACATAAATGCAGTTTAATTTATTTCAAAGAAAACTTTCTAAATTTTCAAATAAAGTTGGCATTTACTGAAAATAACGTTTTCAACTTGTACAGATCGATAAGATTCCTCACACGCTCTCAAGTCGACTTAACTGCAAATGTTGAACTATCAACGATGTTCTTTTAAGAGACAGTGAACTAGAATTTACAGATAAGTGGCAAAGAATTTTTTAGAAGACGAAGCCTTATTCGTGTGTGTACATATATATATATATCGCGATTTTTTTTCTAAAAAAGTCATTTGAACTGTACAGAAATTGGAATTTTACTTGGTCTTCTTGTCATACAAGCTATAAAAGAGAGAAAGAAAGAAATTGTTTTTTAAACTTCTAAAAAAGCTATTATCGTATTGTTTCTATTCAGATTTAAAAAGAAATTAACTCTATCCTTCAAAAATCTTTTAGATAAGTTTGGTACATCCAATAAAGTTTTGTTAATCCATCAAGAACACCCTCTTAGGAATTAATCGATCGTATTTTTTTGAATTATTTTTTAGAAGTTCTCTACATTCTTCTCTTCCAAAAAATTCTTTTCGAATGTTTTAAACACTTTTTTTTATATATAACACTTTTATATAACAGATTTTTTGTTTTTAATGAATGGTTTGCTGTTATCGCTGTTTCCATTACAGATAAATGGAGTTAAAGTAAAAGGTTTTTTTTTGGAAAACCATTCAACCGATCCATATTAAATTTACGCATTAGAAGCTCTTTTAATTCATAAATAATTTTTTTTTAAATTGTAGATAAACTTTTCCTCTTTTCTTTGTTTTATTTGAATATTTAAGTCGATAATAAAATAAAGAAAATATATTTTTCGTTTAGTTTTTTTTTGATAAAAATCATTTTTACTTCCAAACATTTTCATGAATTGAATATTAAAAATGCAGCAGCAACTACTGTCTAGTTTCATTTTATTAGATTTTTTAGAAGGAAAAAAATAAAAAGCAAACTTTTATGTTTCCTTCCGCGACTGTCATAAAGTTTATTTAGTTTTGATTTATTTTTCTTGATAACAGGAGCTAAATTAGAACTAAAATGAGATTTTTTTTTGAATTCTTCTAGCATCAGGAACAACAAACAAATACAAATAACTTAGTTTTATATTTTCTAAAAAATTCTTTATAAGAATTTCGTCGAGGAAATATGCTTGTAATTGGGCTGCAATTTGAAAAAAAAACTGTAGACATAAATTTTCATGTCGTCAGTCTGTCCGTCCGTCTGTTTGTCTGTCTTTCCTTAATATATACAATGAAGTTAGTTGTAGAAAGATTAGGGATAGAAGGTCTCGATTGACTATATATAAACCTTCTATGCAAACTGGAAGTCACGTTATTTCAATTCAAAAATTCCTCTGAAAGGAGTTAGATGACTGGCACGATTCGATATTCCAAAGGAAAAGTATGATGTACAGGGGCAAGCCACTACTAATTTGAGGCGGAGAGTATATATATATATATATATATATTAAATGAAATAAATTAAAAATATGATTAAATCAATTATAATGAAAGTTTATTTAAATCTAAAATAATTAAATTAATTCATAAAAATCTATTTAGCATTTTATTAAATTTATATATTAAATTAAAAACAAAAATACTAGAAATTCTAATGACTTTTTGGATCACTTTTAAAATAAAATAATTTTAATTAAATAAAATGTAAAAGATTGCTCTTTTTTAAAGCTGTGTAACATTAAAATTTCATACAAATATCTGCATTGCTATCGATTCGATTCGAAAAAATCAATTTTTATAACAGTTATTATATGTGCTATTATAGTAACAAAAGCATTCGTTTCTATAATTGTTTAACTATAAAATAAAGGAGAGGAATATCGATATTTGTAACAATAGCAACATTATCCAATACTTTACAAATGTCAAAAGGTTAAATTCATCTAAAATCTAAAAAAAATCATTTTTTTTCCTTTTCAACTTAAGATTATGAAGCTACTTTCATCACACTGCAAGATCTTAATTTAGAGAACTCAATTTAATGAATACTCACTGTAAATATAGTGTTTTTAGAAGAAAATAAGTTAAATTTAATAAACACGTAGAGGCTACTGATTAAATTTAACATATCCTCTTCTAAAAATACTAAATGTAAAGCTGAATTTAATTAATATATATAACTTTTTAGATGAAGAAAAGTTGGATTTACTAAATACATAGTGTTTTTAGAAAAGGATGAGTGTTAATAGGGAGGTATGGTGTTTTTGGAAGAGGCTAAGTTAAATTTTATAAGCACACATGACTTTAAAGATAATGTCTATGAAATTCAACTTATTCTCTTCTAAAAACACATGTAAGTTGAATTTAATAAACATATATGTTGAACTAAGTCGAGTTTGATAAAGACTTATGGTGTTTTTAGAAGAGGATATATTAGGGAATACATTTTTCGAAGGAATGTATTTTTAGAGGAGCCGTTTTAGAAGAAATCGCTGTAAAAATCCGAAAAAAATAATATAAGTTGAAGAAGTGAATTGAAAATTTATTAAATATTTTGTTGAATTTATTGGATAAATATATGAAAATCAATGAGGTGTAAGTAGGGTTGGAGACGATATTGATCGGTTAGAGGGATATTGAAAGATTAATTAGGTCAGGAAGCTTTCCAGATTGACTAATTAACTACTTGTTTTCACAAATAGTTCTAATGAGCTGTCAATGTGCATTGCACCAACTGTCACATTTATGCTAATATTTTACAAAAATGTATCTAATTTTCATTGAATAAGCATAAAAATCTACCAAACTTTCTTGTTACTTTCTATTGAGTTTTTTGATTTCATTCTACTGATTTTTTTTATTCCTGTTTCTCTGTAATTAAGTTTATATGTGGGTAAATGTAATTATAAATGCCGGTATATACGGTATTTACATATTTTTAGATAATTTTTGATTAAAAGATAAAATAAATATTCTAAAAATTATTCTAGAATCCCTAAATTCATAAAATATTTTGAAGTTTTATAAGATTTAGGAAAAATATTAATTTTATTTTATATAAAAACACGTTATAAATTAATAAAATAATTAATTTAATGCATTAAAACAACTCGATACATTAACTCCGAATAATTCTTTTGAATATTTAACAAGAAAAATTTAATCAAAAATAAGTTTTTCAAAAAATTTTCCAATTATGACGTAGAATAATCGATGCAAATTCTAGTTAAGTAACGTAATTCTATGGGATTTAGGGATATAAAATATGATCTTAACGTCTTAAATATTTTATTTTCTCGAGATAGAATTTAATTTATTCTTATTAAGTATTTATTAATCTTCTAAAAATTCTTTAATTTATTAATTTTGTATTAAGTCGTATCAAACTCTAATTTTTTATTCTAAGTCACTAGAGATAAATTTTATCTTACACATTTTAATTTATTAAAAATTTTTTAAAATATATAATTAAATAAAGCGATGTTTTTGATACTTTACATTATTTATAATCTATGAAAAAAATTAAAAACACTGAAAACTCATTAAAATTACATTACGAATAATTTTAAAATGAGTAATTTTTTACACTATTAAATACAAATTTATAGCTTTTTTGAATCTGAAAAAACCTAAAATAATGATTTATAAATGTTTATAAATATTATAAATCTCTAAAAATTAATGAATTTAAAAAGAAATGGGCATTTCTGTATAAATAAATACAAATTTGCATGGTTAATTGGATAAAAAATTCACAAAAGTTACTTGTAAATTATTCAATTTGTTTATTTTCAATATGAAAAAAATTTAAAAATTATAAATATAATAAACTTTAGCTGTGTGCAGCCGAGGCATTATCTTGCTGAAGAAAGATTGTTTGCAGTTCTGCCATGAAGCAATATGTGAGGACGTAGAATTTCCTGAACATATCGTTGTGCCACCAATATCCGTGGCACTACTAATAGGGGTGACCGACTGTCATACGAGATAGGTCAGAGGTGGGGTAATTTGGCACTCAAGAATAAAGACGGACTTAAAGCGCTCACTAGTGGCCCTCCGCATTCTACAATAGAGATCGTCCTTTCCTAAATAGAACCGGGATTTGTCGCTAAAGACGATGCGCTATCATTCAGCAGCAGTTCATGTTTCTCTGTCACGGCACCACTATGAGTACAAACGTTGTTGGGGTGCTAAAGGCAGGAGGCATGGCGACTGCATGCAAGTTTGTTTCTGCTAGTCGCCTGCCAATAGTACCGAAAAAGACAGGATTCCGGAGTAAGACTTTCCTTGTGGATGATGGACAATGACACCACTGCAGCTGTTCGTTCTTGTCTTAAGATCAGACAATAGTCTTTTCTGTTTATCTGTTTGGGGCGTATGTGTATCCTGACGTACCTACTGCCCCAACACTTCCTCACAGTCAATCAGAACAATTTGGATGTCGGGTAATTCGGCGAAATGGCATGCATGGAGTTCGAAGATCTCCAAAACAACAAGTGGTACTTACTAATCACAATGAGCGTTTTGAGCGTGTTTATATGATACTGAGATAGTGTCGCATCACAACAACTATAATGATTTACATGCCTGTCTGAGACATAGCTATACGCCGAATTTTAGAGTAATTGGACAAGTTTATCTGGATAACTTTTTGTCAATGAAACGGGAAGCATCCTAACGTAGACACATTTTAGCCTCGAATGGAGCTATGATAACTTGCAACACGATCGCGATAAATTAAATGCCCCAAGTTTTCATTCATGGTATTCATTGTTTATTTTACCTTAGCTTACATTATGAATTAGTTTCCTTAATACTTTAGATAAAACCGAATACGTTCAGAATAGTCCTACACTATAAAATAAATCAAATTGTTAAATTATATTCAAATAAATGTTTCGATTGTAAAGATTTGAATTTTATTACACACTTTTCTACTTTTGAGATGAATATCCTATCAGTTGTTGAGGGGGAAAAATCAACTTGATCAATAATTTAAATTAACAAAATTATGTGTAAATTCATTTGTTAATTATGAAATTTGAATCTGCTCAAGTAACAAGATAAAGTACTTCAAATTCATTAAGGATTAATTAAACAATCTTTTAAAAATTATTTGTAGATTTCCTTTCGTAATTTATTAAATTTTGCCTCATTTTATTAATATTTATATCCCTCCGCAGACAGGGAAAAGCCTTTTATGTCAATAAAGAATTGATCGATCGATTGATTGATTGATTGATTGAAATTCGGACATTTTCGAACAATTTTTTTAAAAAATATAAGTTAGATTCAGAGTACATTTTGTTCATTTCCATTTTTATAACTAATACTAAAGATAAAAGATTAAATTTTAATATTTTATTTTTATATAGGCTATAATATAAGAATGATATAAAAAGCATATTCAAAAATATTAAAATTTGCATAAATTATTTACATTAAAGAATAAATTTCTGCATAAAATAAAATAAAAAACGACGTTTTAAGAAGACAAAATTTAAAAAGTTCCTACTCTTAAAAGTAACTTATTTTTATAAGGGAAAAATTCTTTCAGTATTATATTTATATAGATACATAGAAAGTAATTTTATTTATGGTATATTAGTAATTTCTTTAATGATTTTTATGGAAATAATAACTAACTTTTGATGATATAACAAGGATTTTAATTGCATATTCTGATGATATGTTCAATATAAATTAGGAATAATTTGGAGCTATTATTGGAATATGTCGGTCTAAAATAATGTAAATATATTTTCTAAAAAGTTTAAGCGGTGTTTTGGATAATAATTTGAATAATTTAAATGATTTAACAGTTAATATTAATTTTTTAAATTTTATTTAAAAAAATCATAGTAGCTATTTTCTATGCTTTTTACCTTTCTATAAAACGTCGCTAAGTGTTTTTATAAACATCTAAAAACAATAGTAAAAGTAGGAGTTTTTAGAAGCGATCCTTTTTACTCTCTCACCTCCGTCGTGTAAGCATTAGAAGAGTTTTTCTTCTATTGAAATTCTATCAAAAAACAGTGAATATTAAAACGATTTATAAATATTTACGCTGTTAAATAGATTAAATGTGAACTTTTAGATAAAAACAGTTCAATAAATAGCAGAACTGTAAAGTCTCTCTGTCGAAATCTCACAGGTATCGAGTCTGTCTGCATAGGATTCACTTATATTCTACAAAATGGAACTCATTTTACTGTAAAAATAGTTGGATAAAAGTCTCTCAAAACGCTTTTATAAGATTTTTTTATTGATTTTTTAAGGAAATAAATAAATAAATAAACCTCGAGAATAAAACAAATCGTATTGCATTTTGGACAAGATTCGCTGCATCCATAAACAAAACCTTAATAGCTTCATTCTACAAGAGAATTTAAATGTTTATTATTATATTATTATAGTTTTTTTGAAATTTAAAAACTTTTTAGATTCTAATAACATATTTTACATTAAAATCTTCCTGTAAATTATTTGGCATTATATTAATCCATTATTAAGAATGATACCATAAGCATATTATAGTTTAATTTTTTAAGAAAACAATTGTAAATAATTGAAATAATTATAAAATTACAGTATAATTTCTGTTAGAATATTTATTGTCGATATTTAATTATTTTATAATTTAGAAGTTTTCAAATAAATAAATAAATAAATAAATATATATATATATATATTTTATTTTGTTGATAGATTCGATGATTTTTATCGATTGATGAGCAACTAAATCAATGTCGATTATTTTTTAGAATGTAAATAAATTTAGAAAAAATTATATTTCTTTACGAAATATGATTGATGAGTAGCAGAAAAGTTTTTAGAATGATTGAACATTGTTAGATTTTCTTAGAAATAAGAAAAATGATGTGAATTTTTCGATTTATTTGATGGAATGAACTGTTTTCTGGACTGTACAATTTATATTAAAATATGGCAAATACTTTTCCTTCGAAACTCCAAACTTAGATTTAGGTTCTATATCTTTTGGATTTCGGCAGATTTGATGTTACCGTATTTAGTATTTACAAGAAGGTCCGGACTGGAAACAAAATTCTGTCTTGGCATCGTATTAAAAATAGACCTATAAATAGACAATCATGTTCAATTAAAGGAAAAAATAATACTAAGAAATTAATGTCTTCTGTCAATACTATGCTTATTTTAATATAAAAGATATTTATAATGGGTTTCTAAAATTATATATTTGTTGTATAACTCTAGTGACATGTTAACTAGCCCCGAATGCCTCGACTTCTCTGGCATTTGCCAGTATTGCCAGATGGTCCTGCTTACAAATACTACAAGAAGATTTGTTGAAAGCTATGAAAAATGTTTGTAAATAACGATGCAAAATTTTGAAATAATAAAATTTGTTAGGAATCTTGCTGTGAAAAATTACTAAGAATTAAACAAATACGCAAAAACAATTTAAAGTTCTATGAATTTTTAAAGTTAATTTTTATTAAGCCATGCGAAAATTTCAATACAATTTCAAAAAAAAACTTAGTAGGACATACGGAAATTTATGGAATAAAAAGAGCATTGTCAATATGCAAATCAGTAAATGAAATGAATAGCATATATATGAGAATAAATGCTAAATTTAACCACCGTAAATGCTTAATATTATACTGAGATCTTCGGAACTAGTAGAACCGTTCTTATTTTCTGTATTATATGGTGTTTAACATAAATACAGCTGGGTATATTGGCAAATTTATCATATTTCTGGAAAAAAAGAGAAAATATCCATATTAATCTCAGTGGACAATTCGGGCAACACCGATACCACCAAGGACTATTAAGACATGTTATTCAAGGGATCGAAATTACAGTACATTAGAACAAAGAAAATCCCAAGAAAATTGCCAAAATGGTGTTCGTATGATTATGGAAACAGTTGAAAATATATTAAGAAGAAAGCAGATACACAGGAATCAAAAAATAATTTTTTACGAGAGCTATTAATTATAGATTCCCACGATACATGGAAGCTTACAGAAGTTCGCTGTTTTTTCTGGAAACAAAAATTATTTATGTAATCTACTTAAGGAAATGTAGGAGTTTCTATTATTAGAGAAGAAGTTGTAATATTGTGGTCAGAAACAGTTCGTCATGACGCATAAATAGGACAAGATAATGCTCATAAGTTACTGCAATAACTATATGCTACTATACTTAACTGAGGAAATTTATAAAATTCCTAGCAACACACGCACCATAATTTTTATCAGAAAATCGTCATCTTACACAGAAGGCAACCTCTCGCATAAGCACTAAAAAGTTATATATTTTAAAGCTATTTTCTTTAAAATTTCAAAAAATTAAATCTTGAAGACTTAAATAATTTTGTTCATATGATGAAAGCACCAATAGAAGAATGGAAAATATGGAATCAGTCTATTCTTATCAGTAAACTGGACAGACATTTTAATAAATTCCTTCCAAAAACTCCTTTTATGAAGATTAATATCATTAAATAAATTTTATAACCTATGGTTAACTTATACTTCATATAATTTTTATAGTATTTTATGTAACAATGCACTAAAACAGAACCATAAAATCCAAAATAATCAGAAATTTTGGATTTTATAGGGTTTTTTATATTTATTTCCGACATGAAACAATATATCAGGATCATTACTTTAAATTTATATAATAAATATAATAAGATATATTAAATTGAAGTGGAAGTTATTATGAAAGTTTGTTTCAAAGTATCTTTGTTAGCTTATTAGAAAAAATATTTACAAAAAATAAAAAACAAACTTTAATTAATTATTGAGAAAAAATAAATCCCTTGTTAAATTTAATGATATTGTTATAAAACTCTTCGTTATATAAAATAACATATTATTAGTAATTACTTTATTCTAATTATGATGCGAATTATATGTGAGTAAGATCTATACAACAATATGAATCTTGTGTGGATCTTAATAGTTTTAACTGTATTATGGATCATATATGGATGTTACATTCAAGTTATAATAGTTTCAAGTGTAATGGGGTTAACGTATTATCCAGTAAAGCTCTAAGCCTGTACATATTATATAAAGCCCTATATAACATAATATAGAGCATTATTGCATACATATATTACGCAATACGCACAAAATAATACATTATGTATTAATCTTGTATAAATGTCAAGCACTTGGCATATTATTATGCAAAGTTCTTGACTCTTCAAATTCTTTTGATATATAAAACTTTATTCGTTTTTACAGTTAATTTATTCAAATTGCCGCATTAGAAATGATTTCTTATGCAAGTACTTGTCTGAAACTGCACACAAAATTAAGTGAAATCAGAGAAAACAGCAATTGAAAGTATATGGAATCATTACCCGGGGCGGAAAAATAAAGTCACATGTTCTCTAAATGACATTTTCTTGACAGTTTTCAAATTAGATACGCAAAATGACCTCTATTTACACATAAATATACATTAGCACGACACGAAAATATACTTGAAAGCCTGTAAATATTTCAGCTTAATGTTTGCACTGTGAGTTGCATAATACATTTATGCGACAATTCCTCTTTCTCTTTCTTTAGACGTATTCTTAATATTTATTAATATTTTGCAATTATATCTTAATATGTGTTTAAAATTCTTTTGTTCTTAATTTTCTAAATGATTTTGTTTATTATTTTTCCCAAAAATGCTGACTGTACATATTCCGCATATTTTGTGCATTCCACATTACACTGTATACATTCATCAGTATACTCCACATTTCTTTCAATTCAGTACATTGTACAATATACTCTACATTCTAATTTATAATCGATATTTACTATATCTTCCACAATTAATTCCGTGTTTTCTTGCAAATTCCATAGTACATTAAACATTACATTTACAATTTTTATACATTCCACTATACAATTTTTACGTTCGATCCATACTCTTACATTCCATATTTTTACATACCTATTTAGTCAGTTAAATATATCAATACTACATTAAAAATTATAAAAATTTCTCATTTCTTCCATAAAACAACAAGAAAATTACTCACTTAGGAAGTGAGATTTGTACATTATTAAACACACAATTTAACATAAACATTCGTTAATGTTTATGATATTTATCTAAATTCGATAAAATAATTTACATATCAAAGCACTGTTTAACATATTTACAAAGGAAGTTCTTTATAAAAACCTTGAAAATATTTTCATAAATTTATTTATTTATTTATTTTTTGTACATAATTTTATGTAGAATTCTATAAAATCTCACTGAATTTTAAATAAGATAAACAGGAATTTTATAAATATTGATCTGAGTTTTTTTTTATTATTCATTATTTCCAAAATTTTAAAAAGGATTATGTATATAGGTAGTTCCCTTTCTTATCGTAATCATTTGCATAATTAAGTGAGTACCACAAAGATACGATGATCCCCAAGTATCATCGAAAGAAAGTATTACTGTTTTGCTCAATTTTGTGAATATCACAGAAAGAAAATGGTACAATTTGCTTAAATATACGAAAAGGTGGTACTCATTGGCATAACTCTGCGAATACCAAAGGAGCAGGAGATACTCATTTATATATTTTGAGCAAGTGCCACAGAGAGTGGTACTTACTTAAGTGGTACTAATTTGCATAATTCACTCAATGCTACAGAGAAAATATAGTATATCATTTGCGTAACTACCACAAAGACGGTAATACACATTTATATAATTGCACGAGTACCGCAAAGAGAAGCTAACTTTAGTTGTATAATATAGTTAATTTAATGTATAATGGAGTCGGCTTATTACAAACAGAAATATTTATTTTTAGATCCTTCCGAATACGCAAGTAATAATAAAAGTTAATGAATGAACCACGTCAAATGCTTTTTAAATATACTTAAGCTTTTTTTTTTTTAAATTAAAAGTTCTATTCACTATAAATAAAACTTTTATCGACAATCACCGTAAATATTTATCCAGATAATTTGATAATATTTGCTTTCAAAAGAAGCAAAACTTTAACAGGAATATCGATTACAATAACCTGCACTTCTATAATTTAATAACTATAATTTTCAATGGTGTTTTTTGATTAAAAAAATTAATATTATAGATTATAAATTTTTATTAGAAAATTGAAGCGATTCTTCTTTCCAGCGACGTGTCTATCGATCACATGTTTTACAAATACACTAAAGCTAACACTAGAATCTTAAAACTTTTCATTGATTCTAGAGTTTACTGAATAATCTATAAATGTTATTTTCGTATTCTTGAATTTATTTTGTTCCCGAATTTATTTGTTATTCGCTCGAATGCTTGGAAAATCAGCCGCTTTTCCAACTATTTGATAGAATAGTAAGAGCGTTGTATGGCAACTTTCCTCGACCACATTAATCAATGATCCTTTCACTCATCTACTCCCTTTCTAGTGAATAATATCACCATAAATTTACTTAAATTTTACTTTAGCTAAAAGCCTAATCTTAAGGTAAATAAAGTGGACTCTTCATATAGTGACCAACCGAAATTTTGTTGGTCCTTGCTATTCTTTATGTATGTACTGTACATAGTAAACTCTTGATACTTTGAAAGTTCACTGCATCAAAATTTAAGTAATCGTCTTTAACATTTTAGACATAAACTAATTTTTTTTAATTGTTTAGAACTGTTTTTAGAATAAATTAGTTAATAAAACTGTATATAAATTTTGAATTCGAGTAGAAAACCATGTTTAAGTAATTTAACGATCGTCGGATGGACAGACAAACGAACGGATTTTCCAAAAAGACAGCGATTGTTGACAGTTTCATTTCATTAAAAATCGATACATCTCTCTTAATTTAATTACGATTTTTAAATAATATTTATTATAATTAAATGCATGAAAGGTCTAATCAATTTTAATTATTTAAATCTAAAAAAAAATTTGAATAGATAATTATAATTCAAATATTTAAAACTTTTCTTGTTTCCATTTATTTGAAAATTTCATCAATAAACATGCTATTTGTGATTTTTTTATATTTTATTACTTAATATTTTATAATACTTAAAAAATATTTGAGTTCGAAGATAGATACATTAATTTTTACATAATTTTTTCATTTTTTTTAGAATATAAACGAATTATTTTCATCATTTAACAACTGCTAACAAAAGCATTAACTTAATATATTTTCTAAATAAATAAATTTAAAATTATTTAATATTGAATCTCGTAAATAAATTATTCTAAATTTATTTAACATTTATATTAAACATTTTTTTATTTATAAAAATTGACAAATTTTCTAAACAAACTTAATTTTTTTTAGAAAAACATTTATTTAAAAAATTCATTAATTCATCTTAAACACGATAAAAATGTATTTTATTAGAAAGGATATTTTGTTATAAAATTAAAAAATAAATAAATTAATTAAAAAACTTTTAGTTAGTAATTATTAATTATTTTTTTAAGTGTAAAAATGTAAATTAAATTTAAAGTCTAGTTACAAATCCTCTTAATATCTATTTTAGGAATAAATAAATAAAAAATATTTATAAACTTTTTAAAATCCAATTACTTTTTACACTCGACTAAAATTAATTAATTCTAATAAAATCATTTTATTAAAAAAATTAATAATAAATATAGGCCTATTTAATTCTTTTATTATTATTTACTTGAATATAAAAATTACTTAATAATGATATTATCATTTTTTTTAAATTAATACTTTATTATAATAAATTATTTTTGATGGATTTTTTAAATAAATACTTGTATTAATAAATAAAACTTTTAACATCTAACTTTGCTATTTGAGAGATAAAATTGATGTTTATTTTAATTAAATTTAAATTAGTTTGTAAAAAAAATTAAAATTGTTATTCTGTTTAATGTACAAACGAAGATAACAATTAAGATAAATTTGTTTAAACTTAAAATAGTTTCATTGTGTTTATGAAACTGTTTTTTTTATGTTTCAATTAAAAATTCTTATATATATCAATATATTATTTTGGAATAATTAAAATAATAATTGAAGTATATAGTTTAAGTGTTTAAATATATTATACATTATAAATTATACGAGATATTAATTCAAAAATATCGCACAATTTAACGTGTAATTTCTATTGTGCAATACACTCAAATGTATTCACCCTACAATACATTTTGCAGCTTCAGATTACATATTAAAATTCTAGAAATTATTTTAAATTATAGAAATGTATAAAATATTTAATAAAAATTACAAAAAATAAAGTATTTTTAGAATCACGTGCTTATTAATGATGTTAAAAAGCGTGTCACCTACGGTATGTAACTTTATTATGTTCAATACCTTGGTATTGTATGAGGTACTTGGCACCATATATGCCTTTATATAAACATATAAGGTACAGTACCAAAGTATATTAATCTTAGTACTAGTACCAAAGTTGGTACCTTATACGTTATTTATTTCTCGTATATCTTGATGCCTTCATACTTGATGCCAAGACGTTCATCAATTTCATTGTAAAACGCTATAAACCGTGGTAGCGATTTAAAGTTTAAATACTTAAATTTAGAAAGTACTCAATTAAATTCGAAGTATAACTGGTTATTTAACAATAAATAGTTTTAAAATTACAGTATAAACTTTGTTCGATATCATAACTATAGCCATTGTGAACGAATGCTGTTCTCGCATGAGCACACACTACCGTTATCAGAAGGAACAGGATGCTGGAAAATGTTAGTGATTGATGAGTTTAAACCATACAAAACCATTTATCAAAGAGCTGTCTAAACCAGAATCCACTATGGATAATATTTCATTCCGAAAGACATCCATATATAGTTATTATATAGATAATTTGAAGGACGTTGATATCATTAAATATATTTAAATTATTCATCTGTTGATACTGCTGGTACTATATTCGATTTATGATAATTTTATAAAATACCACCAAGAATTGTTTAAAGTATCTTATTATTTTTTTTAATAAAAGAAAAATTATTTTTAAAAAATTGTAGAAGGGAAAAAATGTTATAAAATGCAAAAAATATATGTCAAAATGTTATATATTTATACAAGATTGAAGACGGGGTCACAAATATGTGCTGAGATTCTCTGTGTATTATCCAAGACCAGATGTTGTTTATAGCAAGTTGTCAGCAAGTGAAATGAGCAAGGACACTCTGTTCAAAGAACAACCACAAGTTTCATGTTTATTTTTTGAAATTGCAAACATTTCAAAATCCTTCATCGTAAAAAAAAGAACAAATAAAAATGCAATTCTAAGATTTACTTGGAAGAATCTTTTATATAAATAAATAAATATAAACTTCTTCTATATTTATTCAGCTGATGATGATAATAATAATAATAAAAAACAGGAATATTAAGATTAAAATATGTTTTTAGAGATTACTATTTAATATAAAAGAATTTTAGTCTTTATTTAAATATAACAAATTATTAAATTTATAAAAATAAAGTATTTAAATTTATTATTTTTTTATAATAATTACTCTTAGAGATTTATATTTAAAAATGAAAATGAACAAAATTTAATATAATTATGTAATAAGTAAAATAAGTAATTAAAAGTTGTAGTAAATTAAATTAATTACAATAGATTTTTAAATTTAAATTATAATATAATAATAATAATAATTAAATGTAAAATATATTGTAATTAGTAAATTGTAAAAATATATTTTTATTTATCTATACTATAAATAATTGTTAATTACTTATATTTTATGTATTATAAATATAATAACTGTTATTTATGTCATTTAACAAGTAAAAATGTTTAAATAAATAAATGAAATTAAAATTTTGTAATTAATTAATCATAATACATTTGAATATATAACTAATTTTTAATTACTCGTTGGGTTTATAATACAACAACTTTATTATTTCACTTATTAAATAAAACAAGTAATAATTATTGTATATATTAAAAATACAATAAGTAATTAACAAGTATTAACTGAATGAAATAAATATTATAACTAATTATTACAAACTGTATTTATAATATTTAAATTATTTTACTTCTTTATTTCTTACAGATTATTAAATAACTATTAAATAAATTAACAACTTATTAATAATTAATTACAATATATTTATTTTATTTAAATACATTAGAACTAATTATTCACTTATTATATTTATGACATTTTCAATGTATTATTTATTACTTTTATTAAATATTTACTTATGAAATAAAACAAGTAATAAGTATGTTGTATACATTATAAATGTAGTAAGTAATTATTAATTAATTATAATATATATTATTTATTCCATTTAAATATATAGCAACAAATTTAATTAGTTAATTGTAACTAATTTAACATATTTCATTTGTTAATTACCTATTATGTTTATTATATATACAATATATTTATTACTGATTATATAATAATATTATTTACATTAACTAATTAATGATTTATTTGATTTGTGTGCAACCTGATTAATTATTATAATTACTTTATTATAATTCCAATACTTTTTAAAATACATTTATATCATTTTCTTCTTATTAATTTATATAAAATCTAATTATTTTCTGCAAATTAAATGGCAAATAAACATGTGGAACTAAATTATATTTGTTCTATCATTCTGATCACGCAAAGACATTGTTTAAGTCGATGGTAACGAGTAACCAAGAGATCACGTTTTCTCCAAATTTCGAACAGTTTTGCTGAATGATTTGATTTTAACTCCCAAATCAATGGAATTTCTTGGAATTTAGAAAACGTTTCATTCAAAACAGGGCTTATATCTTTAAATTTTGATTGATATAAGCTTCAATTAGATCTCTCTTGTTTATATTTAAATGATGTGGAAAGTTAGAGCTCTATCTTATCTCCCTACTCAATATATACAAATATATATATATATATATATATATATATATTAGAACTTAAAAAATGTATTATAAATTTAAATTATACACCGATTTTAATAGTTAAAATAAAAGCAAAATTTGCATAATTGCTCACATATTTTTTAGAAAATAACATGGCAAAACTATAAACAAATCTCACTAAAGTGTAAACTAATACTCGTTGTTTTGATTTATACTTTCTAAAAAAGCGAGTAATTTTAAGTTAAGTATTTAAATTACTTTGAAATGAGTACTTTCTCTCTAAATTTTGCCGTTTATTTCCTTTCCATTTATTACATTATCTTCGATAATCGTTATACCTCCCCATTGTCTAATAATAACTAAAATGATGTAATATATTTTCGAATCTTCATCGTTTTTTTTCCCTTAAAAACATTAAATAGTAGCAAGGGTGTTATTAAAGTAAACAGCATTACTTTCTTAAAGTATTATAGTGTATAAAAATAAAGTTGTTCACAAAAAATAAACTTTTTTTATCCTTTTGAAATATTATTTTAAATTGTTATTACTGTAAAATATACATTTTTTTCCTATCTCAATATCTAAGAAAATTACATTTTTTAAAAACTGAACTAGTATGATCAGCAACGACAAATTGCAATACCGTGACAAATATAACACGCACGCACACACACAAAAACAATAATAAGCAACAAAAATAACGTACACAAGCGAAATTCAACCTGGAATCGAGGAACTTCGATTAGTTGTATTTTACGAAGCTTAACTGAGTTGTTTTTTAAATTTTAATTAATAAATAATCTGTGATTAGACAACCAGATTATTTTAAAGCTTTTCTAAATTTAAAAATATATAAAATATAAAAAAATACTTCAAAAATTTATAAAAATCTGTAATACTATTTATCATGATATGTTTATTTTTTATGCTTATTAGCATGATACTGACATCAGTATATAAGTATTATCTTAGGCGATTTATGTATAGACCCTGCTTATATACATAAATATTGGATATGAATACATAAACTACATAAACTAAATAGTTACATATAAGTATTTATGTTAATACGTAAGTACTTATAGATACGTGTTATTATCATAAGTACTTGAATGTTGATGTATTTTATGATGTAAATTTGTGTATAGTGATTCTGTATATATAAGTATTTTATACAATACTTAAGTACTGTATATGAATATCATCACTGTGTATGAAAACATAACAGCTATATAAGTATTTATGTATATAATATATTATTATATATTATTTAAACCATAATAATAATATAAATTAATAAATTTTTAATTCATTTTACTTATAAATTTGTTGAGATTTCCTCTTACGCGTTCAAGTTATGTAGGTCATTCTGTATACAAAATTATCATAAATGTTATATCATTAACAGATGATAATATATAAATAGAAAAGGTTATCCAGTTAGATTAAGTAATTGGAAGATTGTACGACCAATGAAAGATACCGTTTCCAATAAGCGTAAATACATTAATATACTTGATAATACTCGAACGATCGTCTAAAAAAACACGAAAAAAGGAAATGGTAATATATATATGTTATATAAAATTATAAAAAATAAAATTTATTGTTCATTCTAAAAAAGTTAATAATAATTTTTTTAAAAAAGCAAAATTAAAAAGGTATTATACATTTTTCAAAGATATAATAGTTTATTTTTAATTATTTAAAATAAAATAAATTCAAAGAAACATATAAAACAGTTGATACTTTTGAGTTTTTCGAATTTATTTTAACTTAAAAACAATTATTATTTGAATTATTTTTATTCTAAAGACAAATTTTCTTTAATTTAAAAAACTTTTTATTTATAACATGTGTTATTTTATTTTTAATTATTTTTAAAGTAATGAAAATTCGAGAAACACACATTTATATTTTAAATTTATATTATTTGTTTTATTTTTTAATCATAAAGAAAGTTTATAATATTGTTTTAAAACCACAAAAATTCTTTTCAATTTACCAAGAAAACAAACCTTTTTTTTAAAGTGTTGCATTGTATTTATAATTATTTTAAAATAATTATAAATTTAAAGTAAAGAACAAACAAGTTAATTATTTTTTAAAATTTATAATATAAAATCTGTTTTCTTCTGAATATTTCTTTTTTAAATTCTAAAAAACACAAACTCTTCTTAAAGATGTATCATTTTATTTACAATTATTTTAAAATTAAAGAGACGAATTTTTTCTGTTCTAAATTTCTAAAAAAACTTTAAAAAATCTAATTATTTTAATCAATTAAAATTTACTAATTGTAACGAATCCTTTAAACAACGTGATTTTTTGTTTTAGATTTTAAATTGACGCAAATAAAAAATTTTTTTGGCACAAATTTTTTAGATAAATTTAATTTTAATATATTTCAAACACGTGTCAAGTTTAAGTATGTTAAATTATACAGAAAATTTGAATTATAACTAGGGTAGAGTATGTACACGGCATCGATATATCAATTAGAATGTGGGGTGAAAATAGGATGGTGGCAGTATATTGTCATTGGTTCTCTTCTACGAAACGAGCAAGCGAGCAAACAAACGTTGCTGCCAGTTATTTGGCTGCTCTGCTGACAGGGGAGTTGTCTGCAGCTTTCTCATCCCTAACAGCAACGACGCCACTCTGTGCTCTAACTGCCATGAGGTGTCTTGTTAAGTGTTGGTTGGTGCTGTCGTTAACGTGCTACCTTCTATCTCCGGTAAATACCGAAAATAATGGAGAACTGGCACACGTTACGGATACAGTTTTTGGAACCAAATGTCAACGTCGACCACCCGGTTTTCTTTCTCCCAAAACATCGGGGGATAATGGTTTTAAGATAAAAGTTGGTGTATCAGGTAGCGTAGATCGTTACGTTCCCGGTGAGATATATACAGGTATGTGGTATTTTATTAAATTCTAAAAAAATCTATATTTATGTGCTTTTTTTCTGGTTCTAAAAAACATACGCTCTCGCACGCTCTTTCCAAAAAATAAAAAATAAAAAACAATTTAATATAGGCTATCGTGTTTCGAGTATTATTAAATAATATATAAATAAAAACTTTTTCGGTGTTTAGAGTGGAGAGAAGGTTCATAAATCTAAAAAAAGAAAAAATTAAATCGAAAAAGTCGCATAAATGAACTGAAAGTAATACTTGTAACTGATCTTCTTTAAAGAAAATCAGTGACTTTTCTAGTAACTTTTTTTTAAGGTAATTACAAAGAATTGCAAATTCTAACAAATTTACAATCGTAAAATATAGAATTAAATGAGTGTTTTACACAAAAAATAGATTAAAAAGTTGAAAAATAAACCGATAAAGTTATTACTTTTCGAGTTAATTAGCATTTAAGTGAACATTAAAAAAATAAAAAAGACTAGCAATAAGATTACAAGAATGACTTTCTATCAGGTCAGTAAGTAATATACTAGTTCAATTAATAAGGCACGAAGAGGAAGAAGAAGGATGATCCGACGTAGTTCATACCGTGTCATGGGTCATTGACCAATTTCGATGGAACTGTTAATGCATTAAGTGGAAGATGGTAGAATACATGACAAGTGCTGATAGGCGCACATAAATATATAATTATTTTATGATTAAATAATAAATGATTTTGTAAAATGTTTACATCTTCCTTTATTTTTAAGTGTACTTTTTATATATTTAATTGTAAAACTTTAAAAAATTAATGCGAAGAATGTCTTGTTGTTGCTTAAAGATTAAGTTATACATATATTTTTTAAATGTGATTAATTTTATTACATTACACAGATTTTTTTTATTTTAAAAATTTTTATTATTTTTTAAGTATTAAGTTATTTTTATTTTTCAAAAATTATGATAAGAAAATAAATTTAAAATTTATTTATTTAACATATAATAATTAATTTATATACTTCATTACTTTAAAAATCAAGTTTAATGATTAGAATTAAGTTTTTAAAATATTTATAGATTTAGCTTCTGTATTTATATATTTAATTTATATATATATATAAATTAGATATTTAAAAAATACATTCATTTTACTATTTTAAAAATATATAAAAATACAAAAGTTTATATTTTATTCAATAACAATTTAATTTTTTTTTCAAAAAGTATCACATTAACATTGAGATGAATATCTAATAAATTATGTTAAATATTATATAATTATACAAAGATTCTTCTGTAATATTTTTAAAAAATCAAAAGAAATAACCCATCTAAAATAATTTTGTTATGTTTTTAAACAGATTGTGGACTGTAGACTTAACTTTCTTTTTATATTTATAATTAATCTTATGCAATGATGTAAAAATGATAAAATTTTTTGAAATTTTCATGTAAAATTTTATTTATTTTTTTTAGAATTTCATATTTATACAGTATATTTAATTTAGTTTGGAATTTTTGGATAGTAAAAGTATTAAAGTTTAAAAAAGTGTGTCAATAAATAAATAAAAAATGTTACTTTAAATTTTTATAAATTAATAATAATTAAATTTTATATTTTTAATGAAAACATTTCATAAATTTGATTTGTAGTTTTTAAGAAAGATCTGAAAAATTTAGAAATGACAAAATCATTTTTATGTCTTTCAATTCATTTATCATTATGAAATGAAATTTTTTAAATATGTCTAAAAATAGAATGTTTATCATTATCTACTGGATACAGAAAAATATTTTTTAAATTTCTCTTTATTCTTTTATGAAATAAATCTTTTATGTTTAATTGTTGTCTCGAAACTTCTAAAAAAATCGAGACAACAACTCCTCTTCCGTAATTTGATATAAACATATGCTGTTTATGTCTAAGCTATTCGTTATACTAGGTCAAAGGTCAAGTTTTAAATTACTGAGTCTGAGTCACAGGGCTCCTGTCTTGAGACTGTCGAACGAAATAGATCAAAAGGAAAGAATATAGAGAACATCTCTTCTAATCTGTACAAATATCGTCAATAAAAAAATTCATTGATGTTCAACTCCTTTCGAATTCTTTAAAGGAGTTGAATATCGAAATCAAGGAGGATCTATGCAGATTAGAAACCTCATTTCATTTGAATATCTCATCAGAAACTGTCCGTAAATAATGTCACATTTCACAGAGAATGGTAGCTCAGAATGTGAGACAATATAACAAGAGAGGAGAGGGGTTGATTTTGGAACGTCACATTTCATATTTATCATTAATAGGTATCATACACGCTTCTATAATGCAATATGCTTTTAATAAAACATGTTTTTTAAAAATTTAGTTTTTGTACTTAAATTTATGCAACACTAAAAGGTAGCAAAAAATAATTGTGTCAAATTTACTATGACTGGTAACGTAATCTGTTACTGCCAAAGTAAATTGGTACAATTTCTGTGACTATAATAGTGTGGAATTTACATCAACACATTCACTATTTAGTTACTACAAATGATTCACCAGTTCAGATTTTTACAAATCTGAAGTCAAACAAATGTTAAGATAGATAAAGTTATGAAATTGTAGTGATATAGGCTACTTAGAGCTTCCACATCCATCAGGAACAAGGCTGAAACCAAGCACAGTACTGTAGTTACAAGTTCAGCGGTTATTTACTATGTTAGACTCGTTAAAAATGTTTATTGAATATTTTGAAAAATTAAAAGTTCATTTTGAGAATATTATCAAAGAAAAAGGAAATATAGAGAAACGATACTCAATAACGTTTTCTAAATCTGTAGAGGAAACAACTTTTGAATTTGTTTGGAATGCACGGAAACGTAACTCGGACGATGTTGATGACGTAGACACGACAGAACAAAGCATTCCCATAGACACACGTGCCTTCAACATTCCCATTGTATCAATTGAAGAACACGTTCAAAATCCACGAGAGTGAAGTAACTTGCTAGCAATGATAAAATTTTGGTTAATGTAATGTAGTGTTCTATTTTTCGTAAAAGTATATATAATTAATTTTATGTTAATATCCATTATATAATCCACGCAATGTATTTTATGACGTAATAATGCAAAGGCTTTTTCGGAGGATGACAACCAATATGATGATTTCGTCGTAAGGTGACACGGGAGAAGAGGGTTAAAAATGTGAAATTTTAGAGAGACACCATTTATGGATGGCCTTCAAGGAGGAGGCGTGAAGATTACATACCTAATTAACCTCTTTTAAAGGAGATTTTGGATATTTAAATCTAACTTTAAAAGAGGACCCATGGGTTCTTGGTGAGAAGGTTCGAAATATGGGAATGAATAAACACGAGATGTCTTATGGATTTTCCTCCATAAATTCATGAGATACGAGGAATGAATATGGATGAAATATCTAATCGTATTGTAACTCATTTCACCTAGTTTGGATATTTCTTGAAATGATTAAATGTATATATAACGATTTAGAAACTAAACCACTACAGCAGACTTTATAGCACATAAATGCAGAAAACTATTGGCGTTCCAATTAAGACTATCAAACAGTACACCCAAGTCTGTCTTATATCCAAGTCTGTTTTAATCAGGAGACAAAGTTCAGTTGGCAAAAACATAGCGAATGAATTTCCGAATCCCAAAATGCGTAGCGAATAAAAATTTCTTTTGCCAGCTGAACTTGGTCGCCTGATTAAAACAGACATGGATATAAGACAAACTCGGGTTTACCGTTTGATAATCTTAATTGGAATACCAATAGATTTTCTGCATTTATATGATTAGATGCGTTTTCAGTTATTTCTTGTTATGAGCTGATTAGAAATGCTCAATCAAAGTTCACTGAAATATCCTATTTATCCTTAATAAATTAAAGAATCTCAACTGAACATTACAATATATATATAATTATAATACTCAAGAAACTTCAACTAAATTTGAATTTTATAAATTTTAGTTAAATTCTATGCAATTAATTTCTATGAAACTTGGATTATAAATTTCCTTAATTCCGATGATTTATTTCTCTCATTAAATTTTGATATCATTAATATCTTGCAATAAAGTATCTCGGTCCAACACCCAGTGGAGTTTATTATTATTAATTAATAAAGACATTTTTATTCCCCAAGGCAAAAAGTTCCCAAAAAACTTGAAAATCAAATTGCGCACTTGGTATTATGCCTAATCCTTTATCGAATACCGTCCAGCATTTAGCGTGAAAAATGTACTGTAATTATTACAGAACGTTTTTCTTGCTAGATATTAGGCAGTATCGATAAAGGATAATAATTAGACACGACCCCGAGGCAATAGATTTCTAACTGGCTAAATATCGAAATAAATTATTATTTCTTTATTAAAACTGTTTATTCGATCAAAGAAATATTGTTTACAAATTTTACACTGATGTTTTCGTAATTCTTACAATTATTGGCAAATTTTTAAGCCACTTTGTAAGACGTAGAAACTTTAAATTTACTTATTGTATCAAAATACTGAATACAGCGAGAAAATTCTACTGAATTTTTTGAAAATAATCAATTATTGGAAACAAAGAAACCTTTATCAAATCAAAGAAATACTTCACTACACTACAAAGAAGCCGTTATCAAATCAAAAGAAACCGTTATAAAATCAAACTTACATCACAAAAAAAGCAAATGGTGTACACGTTTGATTTGATAACTGTTTCTTAATTTCCATTGGTTTTAATACATAATTAGTAATTAATATCGCGGATTAAATAATTAAAATAACTTATCTTCCAGAGCATTTATTTTAACTCTTGGAATTAGAAAATGCATGCAAATCCCATATTGTATTTGTATATGAATTTTCCAAATTTCTAACTGATTCATTGATTACTCAATTGTTAAATATCTGCAGTGATTTGTGGACGCTTTTATTATTCTCGTTTGATGGAGATCCCAAGTCTTAAATTGATTTATAATCCCAAAAGCTTCTGGAAAGCTATCAATGTAATGATATATATATCAGATTCACTAATTGAATAAAAGTAAATAAACTTCCATAATTATCAATTTTCTTTTATAAGTAATAAAAAGTTTTATGTTTATCCTTAAAGGGATATTTAAAATCAGGAAGAAACACGTCATATTCGTCCTTCGACTTATGATAACATTTTCAGATTACTTCTTTAGACTAAAAATAGAGAAATTAAGCACTTATAAGTAGCTTATAAATCAAATAACCTTTAATGAAAATAACATCTTTAGTATCTTCTCTTGAAGGATTTATCCAAGCAATTCCTATAAGTAAGAAGCACTGAATGAAACACTGCACTTCAACGAATCTTTATAAAATAAAAAAAAACTGCACTACGTTCTAAAGAAACCGTTATAAAACCGAAAAAACACTAATGTAAACTGCAAAGAAACTTACCAAATCAAAGAAATACTGCCCTACAGTGCCCGAAATTGTTATAAAATCAAACTTGAACCACTAAAATACAAAAATCTGTTATAAAAATCACTCTCTAGAGAAATACATTAATTCCATAAATACATTTAACTCAATGTTCTTTATTAACGAACACAAAGTAAATTTTTAATATAAACAAATACAAAACGTAAAGTATTCATCTCAATAATCAACTAATTAACAATTATTTTTTGCTGTGTGTTGATAATTTTACGGGTATTCACTAAAGTAAGCCTTTAGTATAAACTAAACAATTTATTTAATTAGTAAAAATTAAAATTAAACTGCCAAATTTGAATTTGTAACTGTTAATTTTTAATCATTAACAGTTATAAATTTATCGTAAAGAATAATTAGAGATTGTTTTTGACTTTAACAATTTGAGTATTATTTTTTTCCTTTTCTGGATACTTTAAATTGTATTTGGGTTATTTTGTATATTCTTATTGTTCAATGAAATTATAACTATAGAGTCAAAATAACCCTCTATTCCTTTAATTATCCAAAAAATTTATTAATCAATCTGTATGAAGTGATGATTAAAATTATTTTGGATTTAAGGCATAAAATGTCATCTATATTTCTTTAAATTATAATAAATTGATTTCGAATTTATAATAGCTTATAAAATTCTACTTAGAAAGTAATTTTCGAAGAATTTTCACAAAATCTGAAAGCTCTTCAATGTCAAAGACACTATTTAGGATCTGTAAAGCTATTTTTCCTAAGAAGATTCTATAAAATTTGTAAAATCTGATGTTTCCGAGAGGAACAACTGGAGAGTTTTACAGATTATTTAAATAACAGCAGAGAGTTACTTAATATTTATTATTATGAATACTAAATAACATAAATTATGAAATTGTTTTGCATATTTTTCTTAATTATGAGTTCAAATTTATACTTCTTTCTGTACCCTATAATACCAGAAAATGGTACCTTGAAAGCAATGATTATATAACCATTAATGTTGTTATAAATCATAAGCTGTAATTTTTAAATACTTGGCTCTTCTCTTCTAAATTTACATGTATTTTTCATTTTGGAGACAGATTTTAGAAAAAAATCTGTTTAGGTATTTTTTCTTTCTAAATTTATTTTTAAATTTGAAAGAACACCACCTGGTTCTACATCATTGGAATTGAATTTTACCAGTGACTCCTTGTTGTTAACATATTTTTTTTTTAAATTTAGTTTTTGAGTTTTTTAGAAAATTATCTTTAAATTTAGAAAGTTTTTTTGTTTTTTTTTTGAATAATTAAATTGTTTCGCATTTTATTTCCTGAAAAATTAATTAATAAATGTACCGAAGTGGTTAACTATTTGTAATTTTGTAAAACTAAAAAAATCATATTATAAAAAATACATTTATGTAGGAAATAAGTGTAAAAATTTATGTAAAAAAATCTAAAAAATTACGATATAATTTATTTGATTTTTATGGAAATTGCTCTCTTGTATTTATTTATGACTCTTTATGGTTTTTTAGAGGAACGTATTCGAAAAATTTTCCATAAATATCAAGCTTTATCACGCCGAATTTAAACACAATATCTTCCGAAAATATCTTCTTACAATATAAATAAATTTTTGGATTATATTTCTCTTATGGGAATCTTTCATATTTTTTATAATTCTAAAACATTCCTTAAATGACTCAAAAAAATTATGTTTAAGCTAATTTCTTTCTTCTACATAATTTAAAATTCACGAAATTCCGAAAGGGCAATTTAAAAAGTAGTTGTGTGTAATTTTAAAAATTACATTAAAGCTAATTTCTTTACTGTTAAATCTCGTTTTATGGATATAACACATTGTTTTTTGAAAATTTTCTTTTTAATTTTTAAATTTACTTTAGAAAATCTAATGAAATTCCAAATAAATAAATAAAAATTTTGTAATTTGCTCTTCAATTTCTGCTGATTTTTTAAATTTAAATTTTCAAAAAATGCAGTTTTTTCATGAAATATATCAAATATGAGTTTTATGAGCATAAGTATGCTACATTCTGATGGATTATTCCATATTTTTTCAAAGCGCCTGAAATGGAATCTATTTCATACGATTTTGTAGGTTATTTTTATCATAAAAAGTGATGGAAGTAAAAAATATTCGTGAGATCATAAAGAATGAATAAAACACAAATTACTGCGAGTTTTTTTTTAAAGAATATTTATTAATAGTCGAATATTCTAAGTACTCAGAGAATACTGAGCATAATTTACGATTCTTAGTCTACTTTAAAAGCATTTTAACTTACAATTTTTTATCTATATATTTTAGTCTACGAAACTTTAGAGATTTTTTTATTGATGTCTGGTTCAAGGTCAAAGTGCTTAATCATCAATAAGATAAGCTACACTCGAATGGTTAAATAGTGTTTTTATAAGATTAAAGCACCAAATATTTTTTGCTATAATTATAATAATTATCTATTACAATTTTTTCTTTATAATTAACCAGTAATTAGCGTGTTAATCAAGTAATTAAAGTTTTTTTTTAAATCTAGAAATTATGTAAAAAAATTATTACAACACTACACCATAAGTTTTTTTGAATATTCATGAAATAAATAGCGACTTAGAATTTACAGAAAAACTATTTAACTAAAAAAAATCACTTTACTGCCCGCTCTTACTTCAAAAAACCTTGACCTTGAATAACCTTTAACCCCAGGCACGAATCTAAAAAACTAAACTTCACATTCTTGCTTCGAGAATTTAAACTTTTTAGAAAGAAAATTAACGAAATTTAAAAAAAAAAAATAAATAAAACTTTTTCTATAACGCTTCGGGTATTTTTCCTTGTCAGGTGGTTTTGATTGTTAATCTAAAAATATACCATTGTGATTTATCAATTAATCTTTCACACGGATAAAAATTTAATTCTTAATATTTTTCCATCTAAAAACATTAAAACATTTTTAGTTTTTATCATCTTTGATTTTTTAAAATGTTTTTTATAAAGGTTTTATCGTTTTTTTAATTATATTATCTAAACAATTACTTTAAATGTCATTAATATATATCGTTAATTGTAATGATTTAGATATTATAAATAGTTTTAGATGCTATATGATAGATGTAAATATCTTTGGAGTGCATAAATATCTAATAAATCTGAATTAAATTACGAGATATTTTCAATCATATACAGTAATCATTTGAGTTTCATGTTCTTTCATATTTTCTTTGGAACAATTTAATTAATCCACTAATTATATTTAAAAAAATCAATTTATAATACGTTGCTTGCATCTTCATTCGGATTTCTTTGGTGTGATTAATAAATTAGTTTAGATTTTTTAGATATTTTCGAAGATATAATAGTCGTTATGTTTGATTTTATATATATTTTTTGAAACTTTACTAATTACACCATCTAAAAAAATCACTTCCTGATATTATACTTATGCTTTATTATCTTTATCTAAGAAATCTGAATTAAATTACAGTTTTTATAGATTTAGCGATATAACAGTTTTATGTATTTGCTCTTTCAGATTTTTTAAAACTTTTATTATTTAACTAATTATATGAGATAAAAAATCACGTTATAATACGACACTTACATTTTATTAATTTTATCTTTAAAAAAAATCTGAATTAATTTCGATTTTTTAAGATATTTTCAAAGATATTAATCTACATGTAAATCTCCTTGATTACATTTTAATTAGTTGCTTCAGTAATTATAATTCAGTTGCATTTAAATCGATTTATTTACGAATATTTAATTTACTGTAATATTATATAACAGTGTAATTTAGAACTAATTAATAACTCGTTTTAATTTTAATATTTATTTTAACAATTTAATCATTTCATTTTAATCACTGTTATTCTAATCATCTAGATTATCAATTAGTTTTCAAAATTAAAATATTTAACGTAATTGATGGTATAAATTGATGTTAATCTTGAGATTTGCATTTTTCTTTACGCGAGTAATGTTTTTAAATATTAAAAATTTCATCCGTGCTACGTCAATTTTTATGTTTTTAATTATTTAAAGAGTGATAATTAAAAAACCAGCAAAAAATTTAAAATTGTGTGAAGTGTCATCTGTTAATGAAATTTTATTAAAGAAAACGTTATATATTATTAATTATTATAAAATGACAAAAAGCTTAATTTTGAAAATAGAGGATGTGTTTTATAAAAAGTTGCAAATGCTAATAAAGTGTATGTCATGTGTATTAGTCTAACTCCACTAATACACATGACTCATCTCTATTTTCTCACCCTCTTGACCATTAACCACCAAAATTTAATAGCATTAAAGTCTCTAATATATAAATTTCCCTGAAATTTTCGACAGAAAGTACAGGAACTGTTAAGCTTCAAACTGGTGAACTAAATAGTGTCACACACATGACACACACTAACTCACATCCATACATACAGGAAAAATCTCCCACGTTTTTGCATTTCTTGACATTTCAAGATCTTCTGAGTCCAAAAAATGTAAAAATCTTGGGGAGGAAATCATTTTTTAACCGATCGCCATACGTTTCCTCTCTCATATATAACATCCCGGTATATAAAAATAGAGGACGAAATGAAAATTTAAAAATCTGTAATACACCATGCAAGTTTGAAGAAAAACGTCTATAACATATCTTATATAAGATTAAAAACATAACATTGTATCCAAAAGCTACAAACTTTAAATACAACATCTAAAAGGTAAATATAAAAAAAATCTATAAAATCTAGAAACATCTATAACACTAACTGAACATCTACATAACATACAAAAAAAGGTCCTGAGTGTTGATAAAATTTTAATGAAGTATTAACATCTCTAAACATGAAAAAAATGTATAGATTTTTCTTAAAAAATTCATAAATTTGTATGAAAATGATATCTGCATTTTCTAAAGAATGATATCAATCAATTGTTGGTGTGAATAGAAAGCAGTTATTTGCATAATATTAATTTTGTTAAAATTTAATCTAAATTTATGTAATTTTAAAAAAAACCTATCAAATAATTTTGTATATTTTTTAAAAATTTATTCATAAATTAAAGAGACAAACAGAAAGAAAGATGGTTTCTTTTGGTCGAAAGAATCTAAAAAAAATTTGTAATTACATAAACATTATCTTTTACTGTATCATTATTTAAATATTAATTTTTAATTAAAAAAATTTAAAAACTTCCAAAAATTATTTTATCTCATCAAAAGATTGATTTCATCTTAATGTCAGTTTGATCATTAATATTAGAAACTTATTTAATTACACATTTAATGATACAGAATGGATGATGATGATTAATGAATGTCAAGTAAATTTTTTTGAATAATTTGTAAGGCTTTTTTGTTATTTGAGATTTCTTAAAGCTTTTTTTTTTTGATAATAAGAATTGAATTATCAAACTCATTTGAATGTAATATTTTTGTATCACGAGTTTAATATTTAAAATATATTTTTTGGATATCAATTTTTTGCTTCCAAAAACACGAAGATTTTGCATTTGTAGACTATGAGAAGACAGTACCAGTATCACCGACAGTAAAATACCGTACGATAAACAGATAGATTGCTAGGATTAAGATATAAAATTTCAATTTATTTTAGACTTTTCGATTCCAGAAAATCAGTTTTGAATTTGTGAGGATGCGAGAAGACTGTATCGACTACAGCCTTTTAGAAATGATCTATTTTTGTTTTATTTTCCAAAAATTTCCGGACAGACAAATGAACAAGACGAGATCCAAAAAGTTTTCTTAATTACAATGAAAATTATATGATTTATAAATGCAAAATGTGAAAAACAACGATAATTTAATTGAAATTTACGATAAGGAATCAAAATATCAGATTCAAATATTAAAGTTTAATCGATTCCTAAGTATATAAATATATTAAATAACTTTTCCATTATGACGTTGTTAAAGTCGCCACTCCAATAAAACTACATTAAACAAAATGATAGAGAAAATGTGATTTTAATGTTAATGCTCACGTGCTGCTTTCAAATGATAATACCTTCGATATAGAATGAATTAAATAATAGTTTTCTGAAGTACCATCAAACTGTTTACAATTTGAATAGTGTTTCATGCTCTATTACATTTTAAATGTGTTATAAGCTTACATAATTTTATACTGTAGAAATTTTTAAATAAATTTATATGAAGAGAAAAATATGAACTACTGTATGTGTATATTTCCATATATTTTTGTACGTGCCATTATTTTTACGCTTTCTATATTTCCCATCATCATTCTATAGGCTCTTTATTATTCGTTTCTTTTATGTATTCAATAACACTAGTTATTTCCTAAGCTCCGATTATATCGATAATTACTTATTCTATTCCTTCATTTTCCTTCCGCGTTTTTCACATCCTACGCTTCCTTCGTTTTTTGTACTTACACAATCGTTTCCTTTTTATATTTCCCATCCACATGTTTATTTTCTATGCTTTCGGACAATACTACTCATTTCCTATGCTCTCTATCGATGTCATTTTTTCTTTATCAGTGCTATTTATTTCCTATGATCCTATCAATATATTGCTCACGCCACAGTAACACTCACTCTGTATTCCTCGTCAACACTATCCATTGCCTGCATTCCATCAACACCATCTATTCCCCGCATTCCCCGGTAACATCATTTATTTCCTGCATTCCTCATTAACACCATCTATTCCCTACACTCCCCGTCTATACTACCCAATTCGTGCTTCCCTATCAATAGTACTCATTCTCTAGCTTTCCATGAATGTTATGAATTCGGACATTCATGAATTGTTACCATGAACATCCTAATGCAGTTCATCCTATTAATTACCCTATAATTTTCCTTATGCAATTACAATATTTAGATATTTACAAATAAACACAAATGTATATTAAAAAAATTACTGATAAAATTCCTAGGAATAAAACAAATCTATTGACGGATAAATCAAATAAAAGGAGATAGAAATTGCAATAAAAGTAACTAAAATGTATTTATTTGAAATAAAGATGATTAAAATATATTTTTTAAAATATGAATAAAAAAATTAAAGATAAATATTTTCGTCAATTTAAAAATTAATTAAAATGTCAAATAAACGTGGCGTAATTTTTATTATGAATTTGTATTGTTATATTTATAAAGAAATTCAAAATGCCTTGGAGTTTAATTAATTGATAATTTAATTATGGTTTCATTAAAATTATAATTTAAGATTTTAAAAAAGTTTATTGTTTAAATATTCTTAAATTCCTTAAATTAAACGACTCGTAGATATAAATTATCTTTGATTAAAATACTTATTTATGTAAATAAAATGAAATATCTGTCCGCCTGTCTGTTCTCTATACACTTCTAAATCCTTTGACAGATCTGCACCAAATTTTTCATAGAAACTCTTCTATAGGCTACCATGAAACCCGGACATCCCATTCGCCTCCTGATTTCATCCCCTCGACACTACACGATAAACGTAACAATGGTAGGCTAAAATAGTCAAACTGTTAATACGATTTTCATTCTACTGTTTGTCCTTATTACTTTTCGCACGGGCATATCTGTTAATTAGTATAATTAGTTAATTAGATATAAAGGGATGAAGTATGCGAATTAGTGAATTAAATTGTTAGATAATAATTTTAGATTTCATTAAAAAAGTGAAATATACAACGTAGTAAATATATCGTAATCCAAAAATAAAATATAATTGGACAAAAGATGTATTTGTGATAAGGCTTGATATGGCTTTGTATGAAACTCTTAGGATATAGAATTGATTAAAATACTCTTGATAGATATTGTAAAAATTTATATAGAACAAAGTATAGCTATATATAACAGGATATGGAAAGTATGTACAAAGATAAACATTTTCCTATGTATAAACAAGTTAAAGAATGTTGTTTATCTGAAAATTATTTGTCAGATACTCGAATAAAAATTTAACGTGTTTTACTGTAGTACAATTAAGATTGAATTATAACTCTCTCTATACATAAATGCTACAAATTAATTGTTCATATTGTGATAAATCAACACCTGAAACATGAAATCATATCTTTGATGAATGCTCATTACATAACTGTTACAGAAATAAATTTTTAGTTAACTTAGAATAAGATGAAATATTTAAGTTTATTGAAATATATACGGGTACAGCAATGAAAATGTTCATAATTATGAAATCAATGTTATCAAACTAAGAAGCTTTGTATTATGCTTTCTCTTGTGTACAATACATGGATCCGAACCTTTTACAATGAAGACTTAGTGTTTGATTGGTATAATATAGTGAATATAATGTAGCTGAAAGGGAATGCAAGGAGTAACTAGTGTTAATATGGGATATAGAGATAAATAGCATTGATATGGAATAAAGTGGCTTAAAAGGCAAGGTATAAAGGGAATTGCCGCTGTTGATAGGAAGTGAATAGTCAGTTAGATAACAATGTACACTGCGTAAAGTATAAAATTTGCAAATGAATAAATTTAAATTGCATAATTCCATTAAATTTAGACAAGGTTTATAACAAGCATTTTTAATTATTTGAATTTTATAATATTTACTTTACTTTAGAATGTTTATATATTTTATAAATCATATATTGTATTTAAATTTTATTTTTTAGAATGGGATTTCTGATTTTTGGATCATTTGATTAAAAAAAAAAGATATAAAAATGTTTCTTTGGAGCAGATTTATGATTTCTATTTAAATTTTCTTCTACATTTTATTCCAAAAAATGTATTTTACTCTATTTTTCATAATTTTTTCGACAAATTTTTCTTTAATATTTTTAAAATAGCTTTTTAAAAAACTATAGAAAATCTTTACATTTTATTTACAAATTAAAAAATATACGTTTCTTCTAATTTTTTTAAAAAGACATCTTTCCTAAATTTTAATATAAAAAATTAAAAGATTCTTTGAAGAAAGCATTATTTTTCTTCTAAATTTTATTCTGAAAAATTCTGGAAAATGTTCCCTTTTTAAATTTTAAGAAAAATTATTGCTTTTTAAAAAGAAACAAATTTTCTTTGAATTTTTAAAATCAAAATTTAGAGAAAAAAGTAGAAAATTTATTCTGAATCCAAAAATTCTAAAGGACGTCTTTCAACTCTTTGTTTGGAATTTATACCAACATTTATCGAAAAATGCACAGAAAATTCATTTTAAATAAACCGAAAATCAAAAACAAAAATTTATAGAAACTTCTTTAAATTATTTTCTGATAAATAAAACACTTACTGCACTTTAAAGAAAAATAAAATCGTGCTTAAGAGAATCCTCTTAAATGACGAGATAACATAGAAAATTCAAGAAACAACACTCGCCATTTAATTCCAATAAGAGTTTTGGTGAAATTAATCATCATTAATTCCGAAAAAAAAGACTTTTTTATTCCTTCTTTCCATTTTAACTTTTCATCGCATAAACCTCTGCATTAGTAATTTGCTAATCCTTAATTACGAACGCATTTAAATTCAAACGTTGAGAAGATGATGGCTTCTAAAAAACGTTTTCTTGCGCTACTGTAATTATTTTTTAATACGCGCCAACCAATTAGGAATAGAATTAAAACTCCAAAAAGAAAAAGGAAGGAGAAAATAACAAATTCGTTCGGTTTTCCTGAAAGACCAATTGAAGTTTTCAAACTTTATTCTTGCTTTATAAATTGGCCAAATGCTTCGATTTTGTAAAATATCTGTTTTTAGAATAGTTAAAAATGAATTTTTTAGAAGTTAATTTACTTATTTTCTAGTGTTTTTAGATAGATCTAAAAACACTATAGAAATATTCATTTTAGATCCAATATAAGACTATGCGTTTAGACTTATTCTAAAAAATATATTCTAAAATATTTATTGTAGCTTCATTCATTTAAATTCATATTAAAAATAAGAAATATATCGTGTTTTTAGACTAAACATACTGGTATATTTAAACAAACACGTAAAAACATAAGCACGTATTTTAAAATGCATTTAACGCTATATTCTAACATGAGTGAATGAATAAATGACTATTTTATTCGTTTATTAAAGTCTGTCGAAGTGTCTGTTCGTAATAATTTGACATAAATTATTAATTAAAAATTTATACAATTTTTTTATTATATTCAAGTTACAACGTACTTTTTTAAAATTTTTAGTATAGTTTTGAAATTTATTATTTAAAACTATAAATACAATGAATTTCTTTAGTAAAATTCATAAAAATTAAATTTAATGTTTTTTTAGTCCTATAATTTCTTCGAAGAAACTTGTATATTCGTTTGTAAAGGTGTACAGTGACATTTTTTAGAATTATATTAATTATAAATATTTTTAGATGTAGTAAACTGGTAAATTGAATAGCATACTTTATGTTCTATAATTTGAGAAACTTGACATTTTCTAAAAATTTTTTGATTCCATTACCATTGTTAATGAAATTATTGTAACGAGTAAATGTATTGCAAAAGTATTTCTCGTGAGGATACAGCTGAATAACATCTTGAAATTTCAAAAAGTCCGTTGAAAGTATGAAAACATTAATGGAAAAATGGAAAATAATCATTTTTCTTTCACTTGTCTTTCGAAAAATTGTGAATTTATGTTAAATTTTCTAAAACAATCAATCAAATTATGAAGGCAACTTAAAGTATGTATTGAAACAAAAGTTAATACAATTAAAATCGAAAAATAATCAATAACTGAATGTAAAACATTGAAAAATAGTTTATTTCAATACAACATTCTAAAATTGACATACTTTTATGTATCAAAATTTTGTTTTTTGTTGCCGAAGATTGTATTAATACAGGTTAATGTAGTGTAAGAACACGATTTCCATTGCGCAGAAGTTATAAAAGCTGAATTCTAAGCTTCTAATAAACTTTATAAAGTTTTTTTAAAGAAAGTTGTTAAATTAATGCGTTATGGATTAACTTCTCATAATATCGAGAGAGATTAAGGCGATAAACGTGTTAATTTTAAGCCAGGATTAGTAAAGTCTTGTTAATTGCAAAGTTAATCCTAGTGAAATCGATAAATTTAAATTTATAGTTTTGGATCAATAATTCATTTTCTGAACCTTCAATAACGGAAATTTTACAAAAAAAACCCCTAAAATTAATTCCTAAAAAATAATTTAGTTTGAATACAACTAAATATTCAATATAGACTGATAAAATGTATTACACGTTACATCAAAAAAGCTAAGATTTATTTTATGGTATCTAAAATCCTTTAAAGATATATTTTTTTTATGATAAAATAAATTGTTTCTTCTTCAAAAATACTTATTCAGTAAAAACATGTGTATTTTGGAAATAGCATACTTATTTTTAATATATTTAAATTCTAAAAACACTATTTTAAATATCCGAAAATTCTAAAAAAGTATACATTTAAATACATATTTTTGAAGCAAGCATATGATTCATATGGAGTTTGTATTTTTAGAATCACACATTCAAGTATATACTTTTATAACCATAAATTTATTTTGATATACTTTTTTTAAAAAATATTTATTTGATTACGTGGTTTTAAAACCACATATTCATTTGGATGCGTATCTTTGGAACCGCGTGTTAATTTTTATATACAGAGAATACGGGAATAGGAGATTGTTGCCAAGAATTTTCTAAAATTATGTTTAAAATTTTAAATATTACGCCAAATATTTATTTGTGTACGTACTTTAAAGGAAGGAAGTAATAAATTAGGTGAAGCTGTTTTAAAAGTTTTATTAAACAAAAAGCATTCGATAACAGCGAACGGCGTTTTTTATTTCTCGGTGCACTTTCATTGAACGTTCAACATTAAGATCTCTGTCCATTACTTTTAGCTAAAGAGATTCACGTACTTGAAACATTTCATCAAGTCCTTTTAAAGCGAATTTCTTCGTTGCTTTCGTAGTTTCATCATCTCTAATGCTATCATCCCGAGCTTCGTGCACTCGTTTTACATCCAGATAAATACGTCCTTCGTCTGTAAGGCGAATGGAAATCATGGGACTGGAGCAATTCTTGAACATCTTCCTTATCTACTTTAGTTAATCAAAGATTTAACACGAATTACTTACTTTCTTCCACGGCATCGTTAATTTCAGAATCTAATCGCTGGAAATCATTTGCTCATTAAAGAATAAGTTTTTGCCGAACAGCTCTCATGTTAGTTACTGTAACTTTTCTTTACACTTAATCAATGTTTTCAAGAGCATCTTTTTTATGCTAAGGTTTTCCCAAAGTTCTATCAAGAATCTTCTCCTGTTGATTTTTCAATTGCCTGTCTTGCATAATACTTTCTAAATGTTAAAATAATTTCCGCGGCCCAAAAACTGGAGTAATGAAGTCGTGTTGGACGGTATAAAATGACTTTTGATATAAATTGTTAACTTCTGTTAGGCATTAAAATTCGCAAAATTAAGATTTGTGTCGCAGAAATCGCGAAGAATCACTGAATAACTATTCAGGAACTCTCCATAAATCTCAACGTATGGCAAATAAGCATTGTTGAAACCCTTCATCGTCTTAAAGTGGTCGCAAAAAAACGATTTTTTTTCGGTTCCGCACGCATTAACTGAAAGAAAATCAAATTGGATTGAATATCAAAATGTATCGCATTGTGAACCATTAAAAACAATTATCCAACTTTTCACATTTTCAGCTAAAAAACTAAAAGAAAACTCATTTGGCAGCAAAGATCGCAATCACTCGAATAATCGGGATTTTAGTAGCAAATAACTCGAGAACCGCGCTAATCGAAATCGCAATAACCGGAATTTCCCTGTATACTTTTAGAGCCGAATATTCATTTGAATATATATTTTCTTACGTGTAAAAGTATTTTTAAGCGATGGAGTTACAATTACCAGACAGAGAGGTAAAATTACTTTTTGTCACGTGAGAATCTCCAGCGCTCTTGTAAAAAGTAAATAAAACATTTCTTAGAATTTCAATGAGATATTACCGAAACTTGCTCTATTCTTTATTATTAATTTTAACTTTAATATCGACTTTTTGGAAGTTTTTAATTTCGCTTCTTTTTTAATATAAAATGCATTTTTAGATATTGACTTCTTTTTTAGAAAAATACACATTTTATATTACTTTAAAATACTTTAAAGTCTCAATATATTACGATAAAGTTACAATAAATAAAAAAATTCGACATCAAAAAATTTAATTTTAGACGTTGCTTAATTATATAAACAGTTCGACCGTATGTCTATCTGTAGAGCAATTATTAAAAATTTGTATTTTCCAATAAAATTTTAAACTTTAGAATTTTAGAAAAATTATAAAATCTCGTACTAAATTTATATCTAATTTTTAACGGTCGTTATAAATTAATTAATATAATATATTATAATTAATTTGGAAAATTGATAAATCGAAGTTTTAGAATTACATGTTTATCTCGAATATCTACTTTCGGAAGAATAAGCTTTTTGGAAATTTTATTTAAAAAAATTTCAAAGTAAAGTCCGTTCCTTTTGCTTTTACAAATCAACCATACAATTTTGCTATTTTTTGATATAATAACGGCAAAATAGTAAATAAGAAAACATGATTTTTTCGTGGTTTACTGGACTTCGCCGTTCAGTGGATTTGATGCTTTAGAAAACAAAAATCATCTTATTTATATGAAAATTTCAAAAGAATTCCATTATTTTTCTTTTCTTTCAGTGCGTTTTTAAGAAATTTAATTAATAAAACGACCAATTTTAAAATGTATTTACATTTTTTAGAAATTTTCCAGATTTATAAAAAGTGAAATTAGTCCAACATTTAATAATTTAATTTATAAAAACGCTTCTAAAAGTATTTAAACTCATAAATCAATTAAATAATTATTTTTTTCTTAAAACTAAAATATTCCAAAAAATTGAATTTATTTTAGTTTTTTTTAATGTAAAAAATCATTTTAAACTCTAATAGAAATTTATTAAGTTTTTTTAAAATAAATTTCTATTTTTTAACATAAATAATTTAACAGTTTCAACTTTATGATTTTATAAGTTTTATGTAATGTTATCGATAAAAATAATTGAAAATGTGGCATATGAATTTTAGGAATATTTTATCTAAAAATTTCAGCTTATTTAGCTTAATTTCAGTTTTATTTTACCATGTCCAAAAATCTTACTGCATCTAAAACCACACGATTGTGTCATCTTATTACATATAACAGCTGTCATAATACAAATTCGATAAACCTCGCAATTACATCATGTTACCACATCCATAAACTCATAGATGCGCCATTTTAAAACGTCCAAAAATCTTCATAATTGCGTTATTTTATAACATCCAAAAAGTCACATCATCATCATTTTATTATAGATTATCTAAAACCTCATTGTTATGACCTTTACAGCTATATCATTTAATTACATTCAAAAACTTCAAACTCAAAATAAATCATCAAGTTTGATTTGTCAAAAAATTTCGTAATTAAAAGCAAAAATAAATTTGTTTTAGTTCAAAGATTATAAGGTTTGCCGCTTCTCGCATTTCTCGAAATGTAACCTTATCCGCATGTAACTGTTCATTAGAAGTATCCACTCTTTGCGAGTTTCACGTTTCAGTTTTAAGTAGTTTCTTTCAAATCTTCTTCAACTTATAAAAGTAGAAACATGTTTTAATTCTTTTCTAAATATTTAAATGCATTATATGCAATTTTCTGTTCTGATTCATTTATTAGAAAATGATTTTTAAGGCAGTTTTTGTAGTTTTGTTTTTATTTTCTAGATGAAATTTCCCTTTCTTATATAGTATATATATACATATATATGAGATTTTGTAAATGAGATCGTAATCTATAAATTATCACAATACAGTATGTATGAATATGGTATATAAAACTATCGAAAATGCAGGGATTTTGTATTCAGGATACTCCTAGTTAAAAACAGAAAAATTATTAGATTTTACAGCTCTCTGTAAAAAATATTAGTCAAATCCCAACCAAATTTAGTACTGCCCAGAGCGTGCAGTTTCGATTTCAGAAAAATTTTTTATTTAAAAGTTTGTCCGCTAGAGGAAAATCGGCGCTACTGTTCTTTGATGTGCATATTACATGCGTTTCTAACCAATTTCGGGAGTTAAGAGACAAAGTACCATAATTTTATTTTAATTTACAAAGTGGAATATGGAACTGACGCACTAGGCAAAGTGAGCATATTATATTCGAAATTCTTTAAAAAACGTATGTAATCCGCGCATTAAAGGAACAGTAGCGCCAATTTTACCGTAGAGACTGAATTTTGAAAGTAAAATATTATTTTCTGAAAACCGAAATAGCATACACAGGACATTGTCCACCAAATTTGCTTGAGATTTTCCCAATAGTTCTTTCTACAGAGAAGTCTGAACACCTATTCTTTAATTATGATCGTCCTGTATTATATCGAGAAAAACAGGATTGTGCTATAATATATTAAACGTAAAAATACTACTTAAACTTCAAAAAACAAAACAAACAATTATCTACATTATCAGTAAGCCTACAAACAAAAGAAAAAACAAGAACATGGCAAGTAAATTACCAATAACTCTATAACACAACACGCAATTATTTAAGAAACATTGGAATATAAATATCTTAATAAAGAGAAGATCGAACTTTAATTACACCTGTTTGGTACAGCAGAAGAAAGAAATTAATTCCCGTTCTATGCGTTTATCAATAATTTCTTTAAAAACACATCGCGTCGTGCAAATTTTACCTAAAAAATCTTCCAAGAAAATAATTTGATTTATGAATGTTTATATTCGAAGCTATATGTTTACATTAATTTCAATAAAACAGCGAAGAAAAATAGAAACAAAAGTTTGAAAAATGACCTTTGGTATAATGATAAATTGATGTCTTGAATCTAATAAATTAATAATAATTTTTAGAAAATTTATGAAGAATGAAGGAAGAAAAATCGATTTTAAATAAAAAGAGTTTATAATAATAGAATGAATAATTTCAAAGTTTTTATAAATTAAAAATTAGTTAATTTTTTCAACGAATTCAAAATTATCTAAAAATTAAAATTTAAATAATTTACAATTTACATTATGTAAAAAGTCATTTCTTAGACAATTTAAAATTATTCAAAAAGAAATTAACGTCAAAATGAATTAAAATTTAAATTATCCGAGAAAATTCAATATCTGAAATTAATCTGTAATAAAGATAATATTGAATCTAGAAAGATATTTATTTACTTAAGATCGAGAAGAAACTTTTCTGAAATCCAAAAGAAAAAAAAATGTATGTAAAAAATTGCAAAAACAGAAAATATAATTTTTTAAATACGATAAAAAAGCCACGATATCATTAAATAGGAATCTATCGATTTTAAAGAAAATTCAATTTTATAAATGAAGTGGAAATAATTTTATTTTGTAAAATTTTCTATCACTCGAATTATTTAAAAGGATTTACTTAATCAAATAAAATACAAGAAGGAAATTGTAAAAGAATTTTTCGAATGAAATTTCACTTTGAAATCGAATTATAAATGATACTAAAACATGGAAAATGTTGGATTAAATGAATGTAAACGTTTTAATGTTATTTGTTTTAATTGCGATTTAATTTGAAATTGTTAATGTAAATCTACTTTGAACAATTTTGCAAATATACTGGGATCTTTATATATGTTTTTAAAATGCAAATTTTATTAAAATCATATTTTTATTAGTTCATTGTTATGCGTTCCGGTAATTTAATTCATGCAAAATATTACATTCTCGCTCTTTCTTTATTTCTTTATTCCTTTTCCTTTTTGTTTTTTTTTTCTTTCCTTGAGAACATTCCTGCTTTTCCGTCTTGTCTTGAACAAATTCCTGCCTTGGTCTTTCCTCTTATGCATGTTCTTGCCTAACTTCTGATACATTACTTTCTGTATTTATTTTCCTTGAACGTATTCTTGTTTTTGTCGTATTCTCTGACACACTCGCGTATTTTTCTTCTCTACCTTTCTACACATTCCTACTTTTCTGACTGAATGTATTTCTGCTTTTCTCTCTACCCTTGTGCATACACCAGCTTATCCTTGCTTTCTGAACATATCCCTCTTCTTCCTTCAGCATAATTACTTGCTTTTCTTTTATTCTTTATGCATGCTTATGGTGTTTCTTTCCTTACCTGAAGCACTTTCCTGATTTTAATTCTTGTCCTGACACATTTCTGTTTTACTTCATCGCTAAAATGTTATAAAAATTAACAATTAACGGGCCACAGAAATTATCTTAAAACCAAACTCAATCAGTTGTAATTTTTTATTATTTCCAAAGCTTCTTTTACACACTTACCTATAAGAATATATATGTCTAAATATATACTGTTCATAATTTTTCTCCTATTTACTTTACATACACAATTAAATATAAATATGTAAATTTATATTTAAATTTAATGAAGCTTTTATTATAAACATTTATTATCTTTATTAAATATGAAATGCCACTGTTTATTTATAATTTTATTTAAATAACTTAACCGTAAAGTAATTATAAATAATTATTACGTTTACGTATGAATTAATATAATTTATTTTTAGTTTTATGCCTCTTGTAAAGCTTCTTATATATATATGAATCAAAATATTCTGTCGGTATTTATTATTCCTGTCACTCACAATTCCCTCATATTGTGTAGTTAACCGTCCATCTGACGTACTTTAAGCAATTAAGATGGTTCCTTTTTATCAAAAAGAAAAAAAGCTTGCCAACAGGCAAGAATTTCTTGTTATAAACCGTCGAGATATAGTTAATGATATATCTTGTCTAACAGAGATTCAAACCCGGACTCTTCTTTTATCTAAGAATTAATTGAACTTATCTCCAGGCGAATTTGTGAGTAAGTTAATGGTGGTTTCTTTTTTTATAGAAAACTTAAATAAAAATTTTTTAATAACCTCTTAAAAGTCACTTTTCTTTGCTATAAGTACTAAAATTTAGTGACACTTCAAAAAAAAAAAAAACTGAAATAACTCATTTTAATATGTTGATTAAAAAAAATCTTCAACACTTTATGACAATGTCAAGTTCATTTGTTATTTTATTTTATTTTATTTTCTGGATGGATTGTTATTTTCAAAAGTATTTTATAAAATTTTGTTATTTCATTAAAAAAGTTTTAAAACTTTTAATTTAAAATGTCAAATACATCAACATTTTAAAACCAAAAACACCATTCACAAAGCTCGAAACAAGCAAATAATGAGGGTAATTATGTATTAGCATAAAGAAAATTCTAAAAACTTTTTGTATAAAAAAAATATAATTTAAAAATTTGTTGATATTTTCTGTATAAATTAAGATTTAAAATTCTAAAAAAAGCTCGCTAACATTAGATTTCTATACTTAGAAAGAATAAAGAAAAATTCTAAAAAAAAGGGAAGAATTGAAAGCAGCTGTAGGCATTTACACGTTAGCGAGGTATCGTTTTCTTACAATGATTAAGTTAAAACAATCGATGAAGAGTCCACGACAAGTATTGGATAATGAATGAAAATCAAGTTGTGTTAGCCAATGCTTCTTTTGTTTGTTATCACTTGTTTTGCCATGAGGATTGACGAAAAAACCTTACGAATAAATCACTATTAATTATAACTACGATAGAATCAAACAATATATATATATATATATAATAGATCTCCATCAAGGGGAATTTTATAGATCAAAACTATTCTTGAGAAATGTATTCTAAAGATGATAATTAATGGTAAAATATGTACAGTACTTAAATAAATTATAAAATTGAACTGAATACATTTAAGATTTTTTTAGATCATAATTATCAAAAATGGCTTGAAAAATTTATTCTGGAAAAAAACTAGAAGAAAAATGTGTATTTCAATTCATAAACTTTAAATTAGATCAAAGGGAAATTTTATATTTTTTAGAATATATTTTGATCAAAATTATCAAAAAATTCTTAAAATTATTCTAGAAATGAGGAATTAATATTTAATTAAAAAATTTTTCTTTTATATTTTAATATTTAATGATCAAAAAAATCATTTTAAATCACTTTCAAAAAATATATTTAAACCACAAAAATGTAATTTATTAGAAAAAGAATTTGATTTTCTTTTTAGAACAGCCGTTTTAATTTACACAATTTTAGAAATTAATTTTATTGCTAATTCAAAAAACTCTAAATTTATATTTTTAGAAATTATTTTTTTGTCTTATGATATTTTAAGGCGTTTTTATTTGAGTTTAATACATAAAACTTTACAATGTTTAATTATTGAAAAAAATGATATTTATGCTAAATTTATGACTTTCGAAATTTAATTTTCTAAGAAAACTAATTAAATTAATCGATAAGAACTTTTAATTTTTGTTTTTTTATGAACAAAGTGATCAACTTTGAATAATCGATTAGAGGAGATCGTTGATTATCCATGACAAAATTATGCATTAGACTTGCTTTAGTGAGATTACAAAGTATCTATCTACGTTAAAACGATAAAAGGAGGAAAGGGGAAAAAACATAATTTAAAACTTTATATCAAATTAAATTACTTAATTAAATAATAAAGAAATAAATTAAATATTTTCGATATTCTAAAAAGACTAGATTTTTAAAGAGTAAATTTACAAATTCTCGACTTATTAATGAGCTAATTTCTATTTTTTTCAGTAAAATTTAATGTTAGGGTATTTTTTAAAATGTCGTTATAATGGAGTATAATACTGATTTAACAATCATTATTGCCGAGGGTTATAGTTATATATAGTTATAATAGTTATTTGAATCATAAAAAAAGTGTACCGGAGATATCAATCGCTATAACATCGGATAAATTACCAAATTCTACAATTTATACGTTGCAATCCCAGTTTTTTCTAAGATTATATATTATGTGAATTAAATGTAATTTAAAACTTAACGCTTTTGTAATCAGTGTATAACCTCGATTTAACGATCGCCATTTCGGAGAATTCGTACTTCTGTGTAACTACAACAACAGTTAACAGAACCTTTATCAATTGAACTTGTCATAAAGAAATCTATCGTTGCATTTTGATAGTGTCTTGTTATAACGATAGCAAATTTCTGATTTACTTATGCGTTTTAATTTCTATTTCTGTCTCCATCAAAATTGCACTTTATATGAATAGAATGAAATTTTAACATATTTTACAAAATTGTCTCTATAACGGGGTATAACCACTCTTTAATAACAGCTATTCTAAGGTTTTATATCTCGATACCAAGTTATAATAGTTACCTGAGCCTGTTATGTGACAGATGTGGTAAAGAAAACCATCGTTATATTGAAGTATTGTACTAATATAACAACAGCGTTCTAAAAGATTCGGAAACAATTTATTTTAAAATTAGTGAATACTTTTAAATATATTCTGTGTATATCTGTGCTTATATTCTTCACTATTACAACGTATCCTTGTCATTATAACAAGCTCAAACCTCTCTACAGCGACACTGGTATGAAGGTAGCTTAAAGTAACTTAGTAACAAAGTTTCTTATGAAGTGTAATCAATTTTTTTTTTTAAATTTAGCTCTATTATTATTTTATTACATTTAGAATTTATTAGTAATTTGCTCCATGCAGACGGGACAAAGCATTGCAGTATCGCTTTATAAATTACAGTCACTAATTAGTGACTGTTGTAAATATTTGCCGATCAGTGAGTCGCGATCTATCAGTTGAGAGTTTAATAACAGTAATATTAACTGGTATTTTATTTAGAGAATTTCAACTAGTGGATCACGAGCTTCAAGTTGAGATGTAAGACTTAATGCATTCAAGTACTCAAAAACTTGTTAAAAATTTGGTGAAAAGTTTTAATGAAAATCATAAAAATTTAATAAAGATGTTATAAATTAGTAACATAAACGAAATGTTTATAAATTCTAACATAATCCACCAGGAAAATAATTTTAACGCCGTTAAGATAACAATCGAAGGCATTTAACATAGAACAAAAGGTTAAAGTTAATGATAATTGGATGAATAGTGACATATTACTAAGGAACTAGTTTATAACTTCCTTGTAACGTTATGAGAAAGTCAAATAATAACAATGCACTTTAACAATTACATTAACAAAACTTTAAAGGTTGTGTCAAAGATGCGGAAGATAAGTGATGAGGTGGAAACTTTGGCATTTATAAATTATATAGTTATTTTAGTAGAATATAAAGATGAATATAGAATGACCTCTATAATATATTATAATATACATATATAGAAATTTGTCCGAAATATACAGGAAACTAAGATAGGCTTATATACCACTTTAAATATATAAACTTGAGTATGCAAATTTATATTCAAATACTACGTATATATTACTTTTAATATTTTATATTTAAAGATATGTATATAGAAATTTGTTAGTATAAAATGTAATGTAGGATATTTACGTTTTTATTCTTGAAAAATTATATTATATAAAAAAATCGTTATCACTGTACATTTTCTTCCCAATTTTATTTAATTAATTTATTTTTCATTTACAACTCAATTATCTTTTAATATTTTTTTTTTCAAAATCTCTTTTGAAAGATAAATTATTTTCTTTATTTTTAATTTTTGAATTATACATGTGTTAGCAGCGTTTTAAATTTAAATAATTTGCTTAAAATTGATCATGATTTAATTTTATTTAAGATTAAAATATATCTAAAAAGTAAATTTGAAAAAATTTACATTAAATTTCATTATTTATGATTATTAAAAAATTCTTTCTATCTTTAAATGAAATACAATAAACATTTAAATTATTTATAATGTTTTTAATAATTGTTTTTAAACATTGTACCATGATCACATAAAGTAGATAAGTAGATAATACTCGAATGATTCGAAAAATATGCTGAGTGAAATTATTTATATAGTCGAGTCCACTTAAAGCATCGGTAAGGGAGAAGTTTGCTTAGAGAGCCTTCCTCTAGAAAGTCTTCTATTGGTCAGTTTTCTAATACCCGGGCAGTCAAAAGATTTTTTTAAAGAATCATAATGAACAGGTTTTATTGAATAAGCATATGAGAAGCAATTACATATGTAAAAGGTGTCATAAAATATACATAAACAAACAGCGCAGATTACATATAAGTTTTCACAAGGTAAAAAGTAATTACCGACCAGGTTACACGATCTTATTTGGAGGTCCTGTAATTATTTGTTTTTATACTGTACATCTCATTAGAAAGTATTCAGCAGTTTTGGAGCATATGTTCGCATCTTTTCAGAAAGGCCTCATATTTTATTTCTGGGAAGAAGTGAAAACAATGTGACTGGTATCTACTAATTATTCCACAAAACAATGAACTTGATATAAAAATGGAAGATAATATGCAAGTACAGTAAAATTATATGGTAATGAATTTTAACGTTTCCAAAAAGAGCTCGCCTTTGTGAAGGGGAAAGTGACTTTTGGCACACCCTGTATTATAAGTTACACAAAGCTCCAAGGTGAAGAGGAATTGAATACCATTGAATAAGTTAATAAAACTCCAAAGAAATGAAAAGTGAAGAGGAATTGAATACCATTGAATAAGTTAATAAAACTCCAAAGAAATGAAAAGTGAAGAGAATTGAATAATATGAATGCCATCGATAACAGAGCATTCCCGATAAGGGAGCATAGCGCAATGATAACACGGAATGTTCTCTTGAACGGACTCGACTGTACAGTCGACTCAGGGGCGGATCTACATAGGAACTAACAGCGCTTAAGCCCTAGGCCCCCAAGTGTCAAGGGCCCACAAAAATTGAATTATTATCATAAATCTTTAGTACGTTTTTATTAATTCGATTAATTTCATAAATAAATATATTTCAACTCTGATTTTGATGTTATTAAAATGAATTTTAAATCCCAATATTTAATTCTTAATCTAACAGAAAATGGGGCCCTATTGGACTTCAATAAGCCCTAGGCTCCGAACAATCTAAATCCGTCCCTGAGTCGACCACATTTTTGTGAAAAACTACAGCAATATAGTAAACATTTAATTAATTTATTACTTCAGTAATTTGTTAATGTTGCACAAAGAAGCATAGTTATAAGAAGAATCAATTACGAAGAGTAAAAAACACAACTACAAGTATAATTACCTTCAAAGAACTAGGATTACTGCTAGATTATAAATTTCTGCAATACAATGCACATATTTTTCTATTATGCAATTAATTAATAATAATAAATATAACCAACAAAATATACACCTTTATTTTATAAAAAACTACATAAAAAGCAAAAATCCAGGGAATTATTTAATTACAATTTTATTCAATCAAAAACGTTCTGAAGTTTGACTTTTCAATAAATTATATTTATGAAAATATTCGGCTATAATTTAATTTACATTAAAAAATAATTTTTTTTGCATAAAATTTCAAATTTTTGAAAATATTTTATTCTTTTATAAAAGATTTCTTAGATTTTATATACTTAGTATGAAAGATGTTCACATAAAACAAGAATTTCATTAATTAAAAATTTTTTAAAGATTCGATTAATATATTTTTAATATTTATTTAAAAATTTACTTAAAAGTTAATCATTTTAATTGAATAACTTTTTATAAATAACTTATTTTAACATTAAACTGTGGCTAGATCATAAACTTATGAGGAAAAATAGAAGCTCAATTAAAATGTTTTAAAGAGCTTTAATTTTTAATATAATTTAATATATGGTTGTAATTATGTTTCTTTATGTAACAACCAAATTACTAGCGTAATTAGAATATTTATTTTATAACTTCCTTACAAAAAAGAATCTGCTATATAACATTTTCAAGAATTTTTATTTTTTAAACATAATTTATTAACATTTTAAAAATATAAATATAAATATAAATATTAAATCATTTTTATGTTTATTATAGTAATAATAAATTAAATAAAAATATTCTATTCATTTAATTTATTTATAAAAATAAATAAATAAAAAAAAAACAACAAAGGCAAAATCTTGGATAGGGATTGATTTATGTTTTTCAATTTCTAGTAATAAATCTTTAAGAGAATAAAGTATGAGTTTGAATTTTTTAGATTTATCAACCTCTTGTATTTTTAGAGCTATGAATTTATAAAAATGAATGCATTTTCTTAGAAATAAATGTGTTCTAGTTTTTTCTTGCATAAATAAAAATTTTTAGAATAAAACACATAAATTTTATTGTTGTAGGTTAAACTTAAAATACTGACAGATTTATTTTTACAAATAAAAATTTTATAAGAAATTTTGTTACATTTAGAAAATTTAAAGTAATTAAATTTATTAATTTTTTTTTTATAAATTAAGAAAATTATGTCATTTCGGTATTTAATTCTATGTGGTACAATAAACGTAACTGATTAGGTTTTAATTGTTTACGATGCAAAATACATTTAATTCAGTTAATTTACAAGATATTCCTCCAAGAAGCGCTTTGTGTGTAAAAACTTACAACTTAAAACTAATATTAGTTATTATTACTATAAAGTAGTGAATAGTAGTTATGTAAATCGCTCTACTTTCTAAACCAGCAAATATGATTTTTAAGAAATTTTGACTTTGAGTAAAATTATTTAGAAACAAATAAAAAAAGGCACAAGGGGATAGTAATGGAAAGCTTATTGAAAAATTTTAGACAAATTATAAAAATAGAAATTGAGTTATTTCATCTTAAGAAGCGTAATGGTAATTTTTGTATCTTGCTCTAGCTTATATTAAACAAAATTCTAACTAGAAAATATAAAATTTATCTAGAACGCAATAACTTTTAGTTTTTTTTTAAATTTCTATAGAATATTTTTTTTAAAATTTTGGGTTTTATAATTTTACAAGAGCTATAGATACCTTTGTGCAAAATATAAATGCAAAGAGTGAGGATTACTGATAGATTACTATGATGTAATATGATTTTCTTTGATGTTCTTAAATTATTATATCATAGAAATAGTGGGATTTGCTACTTTAACTGCTATTTTTCATTATTAAGCTCTGTCAAGTTAATGCGCGATGAAGAATAAGATTCAAAAGATAATAGATAAACAACAACAACAAAAAAAAAGATAAATAAAGAAAAAAGAAAAGATAAATAATGTTATAAATATTCACAATTTTTATGTAATTAAACCTCCATTATTTATTTTGAAAGAAACGAAAAAAATTTCAAATGATCTGGGTAAATAAAATACAACATGATAAATGAAACGGTTATAAATATTTACATTAAAAATATTAGAACTTTTTGTAATTACATAAAAATCATTTGATGTACTTTTTAGTGTAAGGTATTTGTATGGGTAAGAGAGACAAAGTATTGTTTTAGTTTTGTTTTCGCCCTGTGGACACTTAGAAAACCTTTTTTTATCATACCAATAACCATGCCCACAATCGGGTGGCAGGATAATGAGATGAGGCCCAAATATATAGAATATATAGACAGAGCAGACCGTTCATGGAAAATTCATGGGAAGTTGCACGCCCAGATTCGATCGCGGGTTCTCCAGAGTGGTAGGCTTTTGCTTTAACCGCTATCTATTACAATGTATTAAAAATCATTCGTGAAAATTTTTTTTAAATGTTCAAGAATCACTTGTACAATAAAAATGAAGAAAAATATGATTTCTTATTTCATCATGATTTATCGAATTCTTCACGACAAATCTTTGTGAAGACACTGATAAAAAATCCAAAAAAAATAACAAAGAAATACGAAATTCAAAATTAATTTACAATTAGTTAAGTATTACATTTTGTATAATGTTGAAAATCAAATAATTTCTATAATTTATTATCAAACATTAATTTTAATATAATTTAAAATTTTTTCATGTAATTTAACATAGTAATAACTTAGAATTAATGATGAGATACATATTAACTGTTTCATAAAACAGTATTAATTCACGTAGTGTTACATACATTAATTTATCGATAAAAATTCGATAATTTCTTAAACATTTTTATGAAGAAAATAAGTTTAAAAAATTGTAGCAGTATAGGCAGAGTAATTCTCTTTATCTTTCTCAGAAAATATAACATTTTATGGTGTCATATATATCACGTATGACTTGAATAGCAAATACGTGTTTAAAGAACTGTCCAAGAATTTTATGCCATATTTACTCTAAAAAAATATTGAAATAGCGAAAAATAACTTATTACATGCTATTCAGTTGAATAACTAAGTTTTATTGTTTTTTAATGTAAAAAAAGGAGAGGAAATATGAAACTAGCGCGCTTGAAGGCAAGCGTGCCAGTTTAGAAATATGTTTATTTACATTAAATGTTTAAAAATTTATGTTAAACCGTTAAAAAAAATTTAATATGCAAAGTTTTGTATACAAAAAATCTCATTGTTATTGATGATAATGGCTTTAAACTGTATTAAAGTTAAGACATATTTCTTTAATATGAACAGCATCTTGCTTAGCTTTCTCTACATCTTTATTTTGCTTGTAAAATTAGTAAAATTGTGAAAAATTTAAGCTGCTGAAACTTTATTTTTTATTTAAATTTATTACCTTCTAATTTTTATAATAAAGAATTATCTCCTATAAAATCTTCGACGATATTTTATAATTAACAATTATCATCTATAAAATTCCTTTAATGGCTGAAAAGTTTTATAATTCATATTATAATTATCTTTCATGAATGCTCCTGCTATGTTTTCATAACTAATGATTATCTTTTATGGTTTTCTCTAGCACCTTGCAAGTATAATTCCATATTAGCAGCCTAGTCCATGATAATAATGATGAGGTTTTTCTTCTATGATAAAAATATTCATCTTATTTAAAATATTTTAAAAAATTTTGTACACTCTTCTATAATAAATAATCATAAAACCAATTAAAGATAATTAAAATAATCTTAATCATAACGTAGATTATTTATAATAATTTTCTTTTAATAAGTTGGAAATGAATTATAATTAAATAATAATTTTAAAAACAGAAATAAAGATAATCTTCCTCGTTAAATTTAACAAAAAATTTATAAATTAAGCAATAAAAAATGATTGTGCAAGTTATTAATAAATCCTTGAAATTATATGCTTAATAATAAATAAAATAAGATTATTATTTTTAGTTTACTTTTTATAAAAGTAATTAATTTTAATTTTAGAAAGGAGTAAAATCAACAATTATTATTAGACATTATCACTCCTCTAGGACCATAAAAGACCATAAAAGTAAGGAAAGATCCTAATTCAGATACAAGGAAAAGTACTTTTCCACATGAAAATAAATACGTAAAATGTTCTCCTTTAAGTAAAATCGATATTGTCTGTGAATTTATTTTTTATCTTTTTTTTTAAATAGAGAAGCATTTTTAATGAAAAGAACCGTGCCATATTGATATATTATTCGGTTTTTAATATTCGAAGTATAAAATGCGAAATTATATACATAGGAATGAAAAGTTATGTATCACTGATAAGATTTTTTTTTTATTTGAATAAATTTAATTTTATTTAATTTAAAAAATACACATTTTTAAATCAATTTTCAGACGGTTAATTTACATTTAAAGTATAAATAAATGCAGTTTTCAAAAATTCAAAATTTAATATGTGAATCGCTTCTAAATTTCAATTTTTCTCATTTAAATTTTTTATCATCTCAAGTTTTATACGGTCAATATGCAATATGGCCAAAAAGTCAGTTAATCAAGGTGAACAGACTTTTTAATATCTTAGCTGTATACTTAAATATTAAAATTGAAATGCAAATAGGTGTTTTGGTTAATAACAACCATTTAAGACGTGAAATTCTTCTAAAAAAATCATAACAACAATGCATTTTACAGACATTTCTGGAAAAAAAAATACTAAATTATCTTTTACACATCAAAATTAATGTATTTTTTAGAATGAAATGTCAGTTTATAAAATAAAAAACAATTAAAAAAGGGGAAGAAAAATCAAAAAAATTCTTTCTTATCCGAAAAAAATGAGTCATTAACAAGATTTATTGCTAGATTTATTATTATTTTTTAATATTATTTCTTAACCAAACAATATTAAATGTTATATTTATTATTTAATTGAAAAGATTAATTAATTAATTTTATTATTTAAAAATTAAAATTAAAACAATAAAATTTTTATTTAATGTTACAAAATACCGTTAATTAAATATTGATTACATATTTTAGATATTAATTTATCATCATCATTATCATCACTTCAGGCAGATTGATTCATCTTCATTTGCCTTACCAATATCTAAAAAAATCCAAAATTTCAAAAATTAAAAAAAAATATTCTAACTTTTGTTTTTTTTTAAAATAATTGAATTTTTTAATAAAAATTTTGGATATTCTAAAAGCACTTCTTGATCCTATTTATTATCTAAAAATCTCATTTATTTTCAAATTTGCATTTTTTTTTAAACTTGTAAAAATTTAAAAATAAGTAGAATACATGTTAAATTTTGTTTATAATGCAAAAAAAAATTGTTTAAAAAAATATAAAACGTCTGAAAATATTTTTTGAAAAAGTTTTTATATTAATTATATTAAAAATTACAAATAATAGACTATAAATACTGATGATTTTTTAAAATTTATTTCTTAAAATTTAACTTAATTAAAATCTTAAAACCGTCTCTTAATTTAATATATTAAATTAAATTAAATTTAACATAATATATTAAATTAAGAAATTGCTTAAATAAATTAAATTTAATATAAGGTTTAAATTTTAAATAATTTAAGAAAGAAGAGAACAGAATTTTAGTTTTGAATTTAAAAAAATATATTTAATGTTTTTTTCTTAAAAATTTGGATGATTTTCTTGGATTTTTCAATTGAAAAACAAATTTAAAAATCAAATTTGACAAAGAAAAATACCGAATTGTTTTATTTTTCTAAATATTTAAAAAAAAATTGAAAAATTAAAATTTACAAATGAAAAATGTTGCAATTTGTTATAGTAAAAAACTTAAAAATAATTATAACTTTTCAATTTAACGTGAATCAAAAAGTTTTCTTTCTTAAATTTTCTAAGTAACTCAAGAAAAATTTTACTTTTTTCTATTTTTTTTTAGATTTTGTAAATACATAAATTTGCATTCTTAGAAATATTCTTTGAAGTTTTTATACATACATTTACTAATTTAATTTGTTTTAAAAATATATCTTTATCTAATTTTCTTATAACTAATGTGTCTATGGATAGAAGTTACATTTCAACTCTATTTTTTATTTTTTGTACTTGTAAATATCATTTATATATAATTTTATATTTTTATTTGATTTTTACTTTATTTAGTGAATTTACAAAACTTTAAACTTATTTCGTTTCTTACATAATTATCTTCTCTCATTTTTTCTTCCTTTATCCATCTTCATTGCTTGTGGCACGTTATGTAATATTTATCAACTGTTAGTCTCCTGAGTTTACCTTTATAAAACCAGAATTAATTCAAAATAAATTTTTAATTTTTAATTTTACCTTTTATAGTTTATTAAATTATTATTATTATAAACTAAAATTATTTTCACTATTTATATTAAATCTCTAAATTCCACTGATAATGATATTTTTAAAAAATCTGCATGTGATTTGTCTAATGAAAATTGTTATAGATGTAACGAGCAATTTATTTATTTTGATATCGTCATATTGCTGAACTGCAATTTGTAATCATATTTTTAATTTATTTGACTTAAAATATATGCTCTCCACCTCAAATTAGTAATGGCTTGCCCCTGTACATCATATTTTTCCTGATAACAAGAGTCATGCCAGTCATCCATCTAACACCTTTCGGGAGAAATTTTTGACGATTTTTCCGACCGATGGCGAGATTATTATTAATCAAATTGAAGACAAGTCTGCCCAAGAGGGACCACCATTTATTTTGCGCTCCAGACTAAAAACATACACATATGGCGACAGGCCTTCCTTTTTAGGCTTCATGTCGCCAAAGGTAAAAAAGTCCTTTAAAAAAACACAAACATCCAGTCTAAAACTAGGAGTCGGTGACACACAGACGTCTTACTCTTCAACCATCCAGCCAGTGGGTGTTTCCGCTTTTTTATCTGCTGGAACAAGCGCTGGAAAATGCAAATTTTAAAAGCTGCACCCTGGCGTCGGTATTTTAAAATTTCTTTTTGTCGATTTTTCCGACCGATGGCGAGATTATTATTAATCAAATTGAAGACAAGTCTGCCCAAGAGGGACCACCATTTATTTTGCGCTCCAGACTAAAACATACACATACATGAAGCCTAAAAAGGAAGGCCTGTCGCCATATGTGTATGTTTTTAGTCTGGAGCGCAAAATAAATGGTGGTCCCTCTTGGGCAGACTTGTCTTCAATTTGATTAAGAAAATTTTGAATTGAAATAACGTGACTTTCGGTTTACATCAGAAGTTCGTATATAGTTGATCGGGACCTCCTTTTCCTAATCTTTTTATATCTGGTCTCGGCTTTCATCTATCTAACTTTGTTCTCAAGATTAAGGAAAGACAGACGGTTGACAGTGGGAATTTATAGGTCTACAATCTTTTCAAATTGCAGCTCAATAATACAAGTTCGAAATTTCATGCTTTTTGTTTATGTAATGAAGCTCAAGAACAGATAAGATCTCATTAAATTGGAAAATATTAAAGATGAAAAATACTTATATGTATTTTTTTCAGGTTTGATGTAAAGACAATATTTAATTTGTGTAGTTATTTTCAAAAGCTTATTATACGATAATAATGTAGTTTATTTTTTCTCGTTGTATGTTAGAAAATACATGGGAAGTATTATAATTTAAACAATTTTGTTACAATTGTTAATACTTTATAATAACGATAGAGGTTACTGTCGTTTAGAATGGAAATATAATAGTTAACTAACTCAAATAGTACAAGGTTAATGCAGCCTTATGTTTTATGTTTAGAAAAGGTATTATAAAAAAGAAAGCTGTCTACAATGATATTGTTATAACTAATAAATATTATATAAATATTGTATAACCCTCGAAGTAGCTGGAAACAAATCCTTATACAATAAAAGTTAATTGATTGATTGATATTTAAAAAAAAACTTTAAAATTTGTAAAATAATTTTTGAGGCTTTTTGCATAAAAATATAATTTATTTAAAAATATAGAACCTTTACGTAAATTAATCAATAAAAACTTTGCATGAATTTTGTTTTGGTTTTCTAAATGCAGTAGATTTAAGTTAATTTTAAATTTTTAACTGTGTTTCTGTTGATTTTAGTGGTAAACTAATAAAAAATACTTAGAGAATCGGTTAACAAGTATTTTTAAATTCAAATTTTGATTTCACACGATGAACGGACAATTATTTTAAATTATTTATCTACTAAACCTGAACTTTAATGCAAGTCTTATGTTATAGACGTTCTGTACAACTTGTTTTAGCTATATTCTGTTTTATTTTCTGTCGTTTTTACTTTTATTCTTGTATTAATGACTAAGGGCGTCGCCAGGGGGAGGGGCAGAGGGGCAGTTGCCCTCCCCTAGAAATTCGAAAAAGTTATTTAAATGCTAAGTTTTAATTAAAATAATCTTCTTAGGCTTCTTGTAAGTTAAAGAAAAATGTTTTATTTGAGAGATTTCTTTTCCGGTACATAGTAAATGATTAAAACTTTATGAATCGTTTCTATTTTACCTACATACAATTCATATCCTCTATCAATTTACATCATCTTGCCCCCCCCTTATCCATTGGCTGGCGTCGTCCTTGTTAATGACCATAACATTAGATATTTTCATCATACTTGCTAGTTATCTGATCAACAAATGATGAAGCAAATCTGTGCTGCATCCTACATCTACAGAACATCTAACAAAATTTCACGCACCGTAGTAACTTTATTTATATTAATAACCGTATCATTCCTGCAAGACAGATTAAAAACAAAAATGGATATAACAAAGAGCACATTTTTTCTAAAGACACTTAGATATTTATGAAATACTTTAACATAGATTTGAAAAAAGCTATTGAAATTCTCACGAGTTTCAACATTCAAAAAAGATTAAATTCCTGTATTTACATTTTAGAATAGTTAAATGTATTTTTTTAAGCAAAGAATTTATTTATTTTTATACAAAATTTTAATGAAAAATGAAAGATAATTTGATTTTTATTTAGATAATATCAATTTTAATTATTGGAAAATCGAAGGACAATTTAAAGAATGAATTATTTTCCATTTTTGATTTGATTAGGTAGAAATAGTGTAAATAATTTAACTTCATTTCTTAAATTGCATCTATTCCTTTAAAATTAATGTTTTATTTAAAAAATAAAAGTCTAATTTATCAACATATCTGGATTTACATATAAGATTTTAAAAAAAATAGATATAAGGGTCTCCTACTTTTACATTCACATTATATTATATCAATATTATTATTTAGTGAAAGAGAAAAGCCTCTTATATATTATATCTTAGGGCCACAGTCTAAATCAGGAGTTACCAATTCAACTTTCAAAGTCAGTCATACTCAAAACACTTCAAAAATGGAAACAATGCATCAAAGACTTATGCCTTATTTGAAATACTTCTTAGACATTCATTTTTCCAATTATATCTTATCATATTGATAAGAGATAAATGAAAAAATAAATGTCTAATGGAAAAATAAAAAAGATCCCATTGCCTATATCTATATTAGGCATTTCTGCCCTACGCTTTTATTTTTATTTTAAAAAAAATGAACTGATTATTGCAAAAAGGGAATAAGCGACAGTTTTGACGTAATGCATAGTTTGAACGTTACATGACATTTACATAGCAGATCTAACGTTTTTCGTGAAAAGAAGCATAAGCAGCCGTAGAAGGAATCTCCTTTATGTACAGATCGTGTATTATAGTGTGAAAATGGATTCTATTCATACTTAACTCGTTTTTGCACCAAAGGAAAAAATTAGATTTTAGATGTCGTTATGTGCGTCTTTTTTACACTTTACATTGCATATTAGCAAACTGTCTAATTTACATTTTGCTACTGTGATCCATGTTTTTTTATTTTTGAACTTTCAGTATCAAAGATGTCGATTTCGGATGAGAAAAAAGTCATAATAGAAAGAGGAGAAAAGGACAAAGACACGAGGAACGTAACCGGAAATGTAGAAAAAACACAAAGGCAAAAATACTTAAACATCTTGACTGCAAGAATCAGATGAAACTACTGCATGTTACAGGAAATCCTTACAAATGTTCGAGGGAGTGTTTTAACAAGCTTTTGGTCATTGATAAGCATATATTCTGAGTACACAAATAATATTTGGTGCAAAAACGAGCTAACAAGTGGAGGTCACCACATGGTTATCACAAATTTCAATTATATTACTTGCGTGGAGAAATTTTGACTCCTTTATTGAACAAAGGGAGAAAGCACGCTTCTGAAATGTTTAAGAAAATCGAAATGAAAAAAAAAAATTCCGAGCAACATGAGTAAGTTTTGCAGGACATACCAAAGACCATGCGGTTCGATAGAAGCATACCGGTTCCTGACTCATCTTTTCGAGATAGCTAGTTCGATCCTTGGGGACTAAGCATTTTTCTTGAAATCAATGCAATTTTTACATAAAGTAATTGTAAATTATACTGGTTTATAGAAAAAGCTATTTATTTCCTATTTAAAAAGCTGCATTTTCTTTCTTTGGAAATTCGTTTCGGAATTGCTGTCTATTAAGAATAAATTTAAAGTAGTCTACAGTATTTTACATTTAGGAATGCAAAAATATGGTAAAAATTTGAAATTTTAAGCAATTAAATAAATTCGAAAAATTATTAGTTATTACCAATTCTCAATATCATATTGAATTGTTATATGTGATGGTAAACAATCATCTTTCAATGTCACTTCTTATTCTTATGGTTTATATCATAAATATATTCTCTTTTCATAGCTAATAAAACAAGCAGACAGTATAAACGTAAAAAAATATACCTTAATAATAACAAAATCATATACTATAAAATAATTAATTTATTATTTATTTATTTTATTTAAAGTTTATTTAAACAGACAATTCCGAAATAAATTTTCAAAAGAAAAAAAATCCAGCAACGAGTTGCTTAACTTTTCCGGCAACATTTGGTGGCGCCATCTGTTATAATTTTTATTTTAAAAATTTGTTATATTCTGAACTATTATAAAATGGCAAAAGCTTAGTTTTCAAGGTAGGGATGGGTTTTATTTAAAAAAATTGTAAATGCTAATAACAAGTAAAATCGTCATTAAGTCTGACCCGACGGGAGATATACACGACCCCCTTTATCCCTCACCCGTTGACCTTTAATCACCAAAATTTAATCGCATCAATCTCCCTAATACACAAATATGCCTGCAAACTTTCAGAAATTTTCGATAAAATGTACGAGAGTTATTAAGCTTCAGAGTGAACAAAATCCATACATACAGAATCACTAACATCCATACATACCAGAAAAACTTCCGAATTTTATTTTTGCATTTGTCGACATTTCGAGGTCCTCTAAGACCAAAAATTAAAAAAAAAACAAAAAAACTTCGGGGGTCATTTTTTGACCGATCGTCATATTTTCTCTCTGTTATATAGGCCTATAACAGACGGGAAAGTAAAGAAATGCACATTTTTAATAGAAAATAAATAGATTTTGTATAAATTCGTGTAATTTACATTTATTTACATAAAACGGTTCGAATTACGTAATACAGTACAGTACGAAAATTTTAAACGTAAGTCACTCGGAATTTTTTAACTTCCATTTTCCTGTAAACGTTTACTTAATAAAGATTCATATCAGGGCTTATCCACAAAAATAATATTGCTGAAATCTGTTATGACCATGTCGTGACCTCCCCTTGTAAGTGCTAATTGTATTTAATTTAATGAAATCATAACTGACTACCTGATAATTTTTCTTGATATAAATGATGCATCGCTATATCCTCAACTATATGCGACCGCAGAAAATTTCCAGCGGAGGCAATGCTTGCAGACAAATAAGTACATCAATAAATTATTATTTAATTATTTAATTTTTGGTGAGTTTTTTTCAATAAGTAGATTATAGAATATAGTGTTGCATCAAAACGTCTCGTGGTCGAGGATGTATGGTTACATAACCACTTTTAATAATTTGTGGAATGCTTTACTCGATTCCATGGAGGGACAACTGCTCTATTGCCCTTCTCTGAGAACGCCCATGTCTTGAACTTATATTAAAAAGTAGGATTCTATTGCTATACAGGATCCATTTGAAGAACTTTTTTTAATTGTGAGAATTTGCATTTTTGTGACTCATTCCCTTTTTTCAGTAATCTATTTAATTAATTTAGTAAATAGGCTATCAAAATTTCCATTAAACTACTTTACATATAAATTTATAGAAAAGATATTCAGCATTATATAAAAAAGAATACATTATTATTTGTAAATTAAACGCAGAAAATCACAAAATACCAATATTCTATGGCAAAAACGCAAGCCAACTATTAAATTTAATATTAAATTGCATGCTTCTAGCCCTTCTATTTACCGTTATTAATTATTTCGTTACTATTATCCTTTAAGGCTATAACATCTTGTAGGATAAGTTTAAATATATTAATTTATAATAGAACAGCCTAAAAAATGTAAACTGATGAGGTCATGTTGTTGAAGTGCATATTTATTAATAGACCGCAAATTTGAATAAGAATTTTATTGAAAAATTAGTTAAATATTGTATTTTAATGTTAAAAACTGAAATCTGAAAATGGGTCTCCACGTACGATAAGACTGAAAGACGTTATAGCCTTAAAATATAATAGTAACGAAATAATAATATTAAATTTAATCTTAATTTATCTCAGTATTAATTATTTTTACTGGAAGCCTTCCAACAACACGTCTTTAATATTTTATTAAGGGAAACACGTGTGCTTCCTCAAAGTAAATCCTGAATGAAGAGAACAATGTGTCCATTTTCTTCATAAAAGACAATTCTCATGATTAGAGATTTAATAGTATATAAATATTTATACAGAAATAAATAAAAGAAATATATATATACACCATTAGAAATATAGTAGTTTCTTTCTTCTTCAATTACGAAGAAAATTGATCATGATGACATCGATCCTTACCATCAGTAAAATCCACTTTACTGCTTTCCGCATCAGAACAAGTGATATATGAAGCACTCACTTCTACTATCTCAACATTATAAGTGATAAACATATTTATTTTATGTCTATCGTGTTCTTCTTCTAAAAACATTCGACGATACTAAAAACTTACAAGTGATTATATTCTGCACATTAAAAAATTCATTAAAATAAATATCGAATTAATTTAATTTTTAATTAATTTTAACAAAAAAGTTTCTTTTTAATAAAATAAATGTATAGAGAGAGATACAAGTTTTAATCCTATTTAATCCCTTTGTTTCCGTATCAAATAGTTTAATTAATTTATTATTTGGTCCGTTAAATAAACTTACTTTTCGTGTTAAATAAAATAAATTAATTTTCTTTATTTTATTTTTTTAATTTAATTTAACATTTAACGTTAACAATATTAATCGGATTTTTATACATTAATTTATCTGGATTTTTACGTTTTATTTTAAAAAAAAATATTTACTCTTTGATGTGTTTATAAACATATATTTTATGTGAAATTAAAAGTCATTTTACTCTACAAAAATTTAAAAAAAATATTTTTAAATAGTATTTTTAGTTCTTTTGATTTAAATTCAATAGGATCAATATCTTTCAAATGCTTATTCTATTGAAAAATGAGATCAAATTGAAGAATCCACGATGTCGGATCTTGGATTCTTCATCCAGAATTGGATTACATCTTCAACATTAAAGATTAATTTAAAGAACTTTCATTTTGATCAGTGCCTATATACGAGCCCTAGGCAAACTGGTAAACTCGGTTTCTTTTTTTGAAAGGTTTTAGTATTATTAAAAAAATCAATTCTTCAGTGGTTTCGGTTCTCCAAAACTACGAGCATAAGATCTTGTTTCTTTAGGCGTAAAAATAACATTGATGTTAATGCTTTTCTTATTAATTTTCATAATAAATCTTCGTTCTTTTAATCCAAAAACCTTGTCTTTCTCCATCAAAACATTGTTTCCTTATAAATGCTGAACTAATGAAAAACCTTGATGAAATGCGATGAGTTTTTTAGACTTTAGTTCATAAATGTGACGATATATAATGGTATATCTGCGCATATGATCACCATCTTTCGGAAATGAGAACCTTTCCCATAGTTTCTTTTTGTTTTATGTTCCCGCGTTTTTAACGGAAGTATGAAGTTGGCACGTGGATTTTGTTCAATGAGTATACCTCGAGTGAGGCGTGTAATTCGTATTGTTCTTTATTATAATAACATATCTTTCAGAAATGCACATATTCCTAAACGGCATTAAATTAATTACTACTAATCTGTATTATATATAATCAAAACATTTTTATTAAAAATGTGAGACATGCTTCAAACAATTTCAATATCCTTATTTCATTTAATTAAACATACTTTGTCATCTCAAATTGAAATATTTTAATAATAAAATATAAAAATTCGTATTTATTTTCAGAGTAATTAAAACCTTATAGCAAGTCATTTAAATGTATATGATCATTGCTATTTTTTGAAAATAAGTCTTAGAAGAGCCATAAATTCATAGCGTGACTGATGAACGTCGGAATCGGAATGATGTAAATTCCATTGTGCGATATCTGCAATTTAAAATTTTTTAATATAATAATATAATTCAGGCTTGATCATTTGAATATTCTATAAAAATTGTCAAATGATAACGCCGGATTCACAAATTTAGATAGTCAAACATTTAGTCAAATTATGTAATATCTATAGGTATGCGATGAAGCCGCCACGTTGTATTAAATTAAATATTAGAATTAAATTAATTTATTATTTAAAATATTCTGGAAGAAAACATCGAACCTGAATGGTATTCGAACCCACAGCTTCTGCTTACCGTGTTGATGCGCGCTATCGGACTAATTAATTTAGAAGTAACCATACCGATCACTTGCCGTGCCAAATGAGGACCACTAAGCCCTCCGAAGCGCTTAGCCGACTTAATATGTGTACCAGACATGGTCTTTTTTCAGAATATACTTTTAATTATCATTATTAAATTTAACACAAAATGACAACTTAATCGTCGACCATTAGTCCAAATTCCATATCTGTATATTTAATTAGCCATGTTAATGAATCCAGCATTATCATTTGATTACAGATTTTTATACATTAAACTTTCATTCTACTACTTATACATTTATAAATGTATAAGTAGTAGAAATTTTACTGAAGATTTTTAATTAAATTAATATACTGTACATGAAAAAGTACTTATTCAATCAAATCATTAATTTTTTTTTAAATTTCACTTCATTTTTCTTTAAATTACGAAATTTTTCTGAATTACAATTTATGAATGATCGTTTTAAATAAAATCCATTAATTATGCAAATTAGATTGAAAATATATTATATTTCAACTCCATTCTCTCACTTGATAAAAATTCAGATATTTCATAAATTAAAAAAGTTTTCCTTTATTCAAGATAGAGGAAAACTTCTCTAAGTAGAAACACAATGAAAAGAAATTTTTTTTTAAAAGTGTAAAAATTAACAATAAGTCTTTGTATAATAAACTTAAAATTGCAAAGAATAACTTAAAGTAAATGATTTGATTCTAGATGAATACATACTTTACTTCCTCTCATCTAACTTTTATTAAGAAAGTAATAATTTCATTAGTTCGCGAAGAAAAAATTCCTTCATTAAATATAACGTTAATAAAACAATTTCCAATATTTTGTTTATTAAATATTTTTTCTTTAATGAAATAAAAGTAATTTTGAATTTTTAATCGAATTTTCTTAAAATCCATGGAATATTATGTTGCCTAACGTTATGGATAAATGATATTACATAATTAATGTTTTACTATTTACTCACTAATTAGCAGCTATTATTTTTGTACTCAGATAATATATAATTGCCATTTTGATGAATTAATTTAAAGATATATAAATGTACAACTATTAGATAGCCTGTCTAATTTCATATCTTTCTTTCTTTTTATAAATTTGTTTGTTATTTCTTCGTAATTATAATGTTGTTTTAAAAAAAAAAAAAGTTGGAATGTCTTACCTTCATTCATTTTTAAAATACTCTTAATTAATTCATTTTGGCAAACCTTTATTTTTACGTAAATTCTGTATGAAAATTAGCTAAATTCTTCAAATTAAAATAATTTTTTCCGCTATTTTTTCATTAATTCTCTTTTAATTACGAAGATATCAAAATTGCCGCTAGGTGAATAAAAAAAAACAGTAATCTCCTGAGAGAATCGGACCCGAATCCTTGCGTAAGAATATTAAATCTACGCCACGTTGACTTCTTAATATCTTCATCATATTTGCATCGGAAGCCATAAAGCATGTAAATTTGATAAAGAATATAAATTTGCATATTTTATGAATAAGCTGCAAGAAATGTTTCTTATTACCTAAAATTACAAGATTTTCTTTTTACAAATATGCAAATGTTACAGTGTAAATACGTGAATTATAACGAACCTTTTGTGTTTTCCCGGGAGTTTATTCAAAAGAGAAACTTTTAAAAAATTCAATTTAATTTGAAAATAAACGAAACAAAAGTTCATCTGAACGAATTATTATTATTACATTTTTATTTTTTATTTGTGAAAATTTTATATTATTTTATTTTTAAATAACATTTAATAATTAGGAGCTTTTTAAATATATTTTTAATCAAGATCTTTGAATTTAATTAAGTAAATAAACATCAAACAGTAAATAAAGGAAATTGTAGAGAATAATAGAGAAGTTTAATTAAAAATATATTCATGAATATAGAAACTCCTTTGCAAAATATTCGAGATAATAATAATAATTTAAAATATTCAATAAATTATGTCTTTTTACAAAATTACGTTTGTTTGGACGGAGATTTTAATTTTAAAAAAAACTTAGCCAATCATTGTTAAGAAATATACATATGTGATCTACATAAAATTATTTTATCGTTTGTATTTTACGGAGGACTGCCAATATTTTTTAATTCAATTTTATAGTTTAAGTTTATTTGATTAATTGTTTTTTTTTCTTGTAAAATCATTAAAACTGTAACTTTTAGATTAAAAATATCCAAGATTCTATAACACAATGACTCATTTTTAACGTTACTTCAATATATTAAAATTTGATGAAAATATTTAAATTATTATACTTCTGGTTCTGTGTAAAAAAGAATTTTATGGAAGTGATAATTGATTATTTTAGTGAATTTTATTTAGAAAATATAATAAATTTTTCATTAAATTAAAATTTCTGAAGACAGTTTTAATAGTACGCATCACGAATTAATTACCCGTTTGGCAATTTATTAGTAAATTATAATTAATGTTTTGCATCAATGTGTGTAAAGTTTCCAAAACTTAATGTAAAAGAGAGTTTTTAGATGATTTTATAAAGTATTTTCCCATTTACTTTGAGTGTTTACGTGTCCGTTTTTTATATATATTTTTTCTCACAAGTTTTCTTTTTTAAACTAAAAGATTGAAGTTAAAATTTAAAAATTCAATATCGTATATTTTCTTCGAAAGTTTAATATTTAATCAAACCCTTTTACTGTCACCTCCATTATATAATTATAATAAATTAGATAACGTCATCAAATTTGGTGACATCACGTAATTTGATTTAAATATCATGGAATAAAACAGTAACAAAACGTAAATGAATTACGTCAAATTTTCTGACGGGCGTACATACATATAGACATTCCATTTTAAACATTTCGAATATTTTTAATAGTATAATTTTTATGTAAAAAATTAGGAATAATCTAACAAAGTCGTTTTAAATTAATGATCTGGATTTTTTAGTTTAATTTTGAAGGTATTAATTACTTTAAAAGTTACTTGATTGTTTAATAATTTTTCGGAGACTACTTTACGATACGAAAAAAATTTACTGAATAATTGAATAGACTTACTCATGTATTATTCAATTTTTTAAAGTTTAAATCAAAAAAGTCGCTATCTAAAACCATACTTTTCTTCTTCACTAGCTCTTAAGTCTGATATATTTTCTCGTATACGAATGCCTTCTAAAATTATTTATAACTTTCTATTGTAATTCCCTTCTGAAAAAAACTACTACTGTATACATTTTTCCTTATTTTGTTAGATTTAAACTGCTTTTTCGTAATTTTTTTTCTTCTAAATAATTCCATTTATAGCATTACATTTTGAATTTTTTTTCCTTTATTTATTTATTCATAAGAATACTAAATGGATCTTTTTCGAAAGTCGTAGTATTTTTAAATATTTAAAATCTAGCTAAAAATATTTGAAATTAAAAAAAATTAAATTAAAATATTTATAATAAACAGTAAATTTTTTAATGTTTATTATAGTTTATATTATTTACAAAAATTGTATTGTATTTTTTAAATGTAATATCAAAATATTCTATTTTATTGTATTTTATAAAGTTGTATTTTATAAAATTATTGTATTTTTTATCGTATTTTTTAATAAAATACAATATCAAAATATATTTTATTTTTTAGCAAAATTTATTTTTCAGTAAAAATAATAATAGAATAAATTTTAAGTCTTAAACTATAAGTATTTTCGAATTTTTAAAGTTTTATATATTTTTCTTTTTATTTTCTCTACAAGATAATTGAAATCGATCCTGACGTATTATCCTTTCAAATTGTAAACATCTTTCTTGTTATCTGCCGCTTGATATTTAACTTTTTTTATATTTATTGACCATCATTGACTTCCATACGCTTCAATTACTTTAATCCACTATACATCTGTTCTTATGCTTCTGTAAACAGAGTTTAAATCTTTATTAATTGTTTCTACTTTTATTATACACGTATAACTTATTTATTATATTAAAATATCATTAAAACAAATATAAAAATATTTAAAATATCATCACTCGAACAATGTAATCAATGATAAATCGCGTTATGAACTTCTTCGTAATAGAATTTCGGTGCATTCGTCTGTTTGTACGTCGGTAGAAAGTTAATTTTTCCTGTTTATGTAAAGTTAATATAATAAAAATTTTGAGTGAAAATTGTTCAGTAACATATTTTTAAAATATATCAAAATAGAATTTTAATGAAGTGTTATAACATAATATAATTCACTCTAAACGATTTTAAACATTCGAAATTGTCAGTTGAAATATTATTTAAATCCATTATCTTTCTAAAGATCTATAAAATTGGTAACAGATTGAGTCAAATTTAGATTTATTCCCAATAGTCAATGAGAGCATCGTCTAGAAAAGTCAATTTGGAAATACTTTATCATTGATTTAATTGATTTATTTGAAAGTAGAATCTAAAAATAATTTCTTTAAATTGTTTTTGGAATTCAGATTTATAAAATTAATATTATTATAATCGCTAGAAACTAATACAAAATTTATAATAAAATTAATAAGCATTTTTTAAAATATAAAATTAAAAATAATTATAAATACTTCATAAAATATAACTAAAAATTAAAGTTGTATTTTAATGTATTTTATAATTGCAAGTAAAAATACAAAAATCAAAAAATTCAGTTTAAAACATGCATTTAATTTTAAAATTGAATTTTTAAAATGTTTAAAATTTTAAAAAAAATTATTATTTATTATTTTTATAGTAATTTATTTTACTTTAAATTTTATTGATTTTATTTAATAATAGGTTATATTCAATATCTCTTCTTTAGAAAATTTTAAATAATTTTAATTCTTACCGTTTGTATTTTTAATGACAAATATTTTAAAGAAGTGAAAATAATTTAGAAAGTTTTGGGAGAAAAAGAAATTAATTATCATCGCTATTTTTTATAAAGAATTTAATTAATAAATAAAATATAATTAATTAAATTTTATGGAATTCGGTACAAAATTTACTGTTTAAAAAAAAATTTACTTTTTACAATTTGTAATAAAGCAAATTTTATTGAAGGAAAAAAAATGTATTTATATATCTTAAAATTTAATGCCTTTAAATTTTTTTTGAAGAATTAATCGAATTTTTAGAGTAATTAAATTAATTTATAAATTCAAAGAATGAAGCGTAATATAACTCATTTAATCAATTTTTTAAATTAAAATTTTACTAATTTTTTAAACATTTTTTATAGCTTGTAAAGAATGAAAATAACGTTTTTAGAAATATTTTACCATTAAAATTTATTCAATTTTAATCATTAAAATTTTATATAATTAATGTCACGTTTCTCTGGTTTAAATATTTCAAAAAATTCAAATCATCCTTTATTATTATTATTATTATTATTATTATTATTATTATTATTATAGAAATTACATCATTTTATTTGTAAACCTCTCATTACTAAGTTTAATCTGAATTTTGTATTTCGATATTTGTATTTAAAGTAGTTATTTTTAATATATTTTAAGCTGTTCATTGAGAACATTTATTGAACAATTTTCTAAAAAATTCTTTTTTCTTAAATTATAAAATAATCTGATAGTGAATCTAATGTGTTTATAGGGCGATTTTATTAGTTTTTATTAAATATTTTTTTTAAAAAAGCGTATAAAAATTATATATTTAAAAACTATTAAAATGTCTAATTAAAACTTAATTTTTGGAATATTTTTAGCGATTTTTTTTAAAAATATTTTTTGAAAGTAATATATCAATGTTGATACAATATCAATAATCGAGTAATTCAACAGATCGCCTAAAGACATCAATATTTCAAAAAATGTAACTCAAAAAATACCAAATTTGAGATAGATTTATTTGAAAAAAGAAGATTATATTGTGCTATAAAAATGACATTATCACACTTCGAGTAGATTTATAACAGAGAAGAAAATGTATAAAATTGCTACTTTTGAAGATTTAAACACTTCAAAAATTTTTTTTAAATTGTAACATTTTCCTTTACAAATTTATGGATTTTAAAAATAATCTTTATTTAAATATTTTTTAGAGTTAATAAAATAAATTATACAAAAATCTGAATTTTTAAACACTTGTTTTTGAATGAGATTTTAAAATTAGCGCGGTTAAAATTATTTTCTCCGTACTTTTTTTGCCTTTTATATTTTAAAAAAATCTAAATTATTTACATAACGATTATAAAATATCAACTTTTAGAACTAATAAAAAAATTTGATTTATTTTTAAATTAATTGTTTTTTTTAAAGTAATGAAATAAGAGTGATAAAAATTGTATATTTTTGAAGTTTTTTCAATTCAAAAATTCTAATAACATTACTAAAATATACAGATTTTAAAGATTTAAACCTTCAAATTGATGTTAATATTTTAGAATTATATAAAAATTTATACAAAAATCTGATTTTTAAAATCAATTTTTTAAAAATAATTAAAGAAATTAATGTGCTTATATTGCATACATTTAGAAAACTGTTTCCTATTTTATTTTCTAATTAAAAATTTAAAAAAAAAAAATCAAATATATTCTAAAAGCATTAAAGATGGCTTTAAAATACTAATAAAGCAGAGAAGCATCTAAAAAACTTAATATATTCCAAAATTTCTAAAAGGAGTAGACAAAGTTGTTATTTGCAAATATTTACGAACTTTTAGAATATTTTACAAATTAAAATATCTATTCATTTAAAAATATAATATTTTAGGTTTTTTTTAGAATGAATAAAAATGTATTTATATTAAAATATAAATAATAATAAACCTTGTTTTTTTTATAGATTCCTCGATTTGATCTAAAACACTAAACAAAAAATTTAAAATTTCTTCTACAAACATTGACAAAAGTATACAAAAATAATATTTTTAGATATTTAAATTTAAAGTGTTTTATTTATTTAAATTTTTTTAGAATTTATTAAATTTTTTATAAACACAATGAAATGGACGCTATTAGAGTTATGTTTTCTCTGTTTTTATCTTTTAAAACACAAAAAAAATAGTAAAAAAACCTAATTTTTCTCTAAAAACATTATTAAAATTAATTGAAAAATAATCGGATTATATTTAATTTAATTTTTATTTTTCTATCTCCTATTATTAACTGTCATATATCATTTTACTAACATAAAAAAGACGATTGCTTTTAAACAATTATTTAAAAAAAAACATTTTTCATAGTATTTAAATATGCACTTTTAACATTTTTAAAGAATCTATCGTAAATTTTTTAGAAAAAAAAAGACTTAAATGATGCGATTTGCTTTCAGTTCACATTGTAGAATGGAAGGAACAAGCGTAAAATCATTTTAAAGTAAAAGATGTAAATAAAATGTATTACTTGTACACTTTTTTATGTTTTTTTAGAGTGGATTAGATGTTTTTTTAGAAGATATAAATAACTTTTTCTCTGACAAGATCGTTTATCTTGACGATAAATACATGTCTTTGAAGTCATCAAAAACCATGCAAGCATGCAATAAAAGTCGAAAGATATTGTGAAAGTAAATCTTTCTTTAGGTTTTTTTTTATTTATTTGATTTGATTTTTTTAAAGTTCATCCAAATTTAATTCTGGTTTTGCTCATCATTCTGGAATAAAGCGTTGTTTAATATTACACTCTAAAAATTTCTTTTCATATGTTCTTGATGAAATTTATGATTGAAAGAACAGCTAAAACATTAAAGAAATTTATTGTACCCATTATTAATAAAAGTCTCTTCTTCTTTTTTTTAGGGAACTTGCATATTAAAATATGATTATTCTTTGTAAAAATTAATTAAATATAATTAGATTGATTAGAATAAGTGAAACGAGGTAGAATATGTTTTTTAGAAAGTCAATCTAAAATGCTTTTTAATTCTATTTTCTGTTATGTATTTTGTTTTAAAAGTGTTTTTTATATTTAAAAATTGTTTAAGCGTAAAGGAAAAGATGTTTTTGGCGGATTTTTATAAAAGGAATTGATGTTATTTAATATGATCTAAAACTACAAAGTAATTTTTTTCGGTATTTAGATCGTAAATTATATCATTGAATTAATTGAATTTTTAAAATAATTTGAATAAAATATTTAATTTTATTATTATTTTTTTCTAATATATATTAGAAAATTAAGCGAAATTCTTTGTTTATTGTTGTAAATTAATTAATTAGTAAGCCAAATTTTGTCTTTGTTGGAAATTAATAAGCTAAATTTCTTCCTTATTGTTGGAAATTATGAAGCTAATTTTAATGCCTATTGTTAAAAATTAAGCAAAATTTTCTGCATGTTGATGAAAAATTAATAGATTAAATTCTTGCTTGATATATAATTTTAAGAATATGTTTATAAATTAATTACTTTTTAAAAAATAAACACCAATTTAATTAATTTTTAAACAAAATTCTTTCACCATCACTTTAACTATGAAAATATTTATAAAAACACAAAATTGTATTGATTTATTAGTTTTTAAAGTTTATTTTTTGTTTTAGAAGTTTATAAAGCAACATTTATTTTTATTGACTTGAATGTTATGGTATTTTTTTGTTACTCCATCCCCTTTTCAATTCTATAATCAAAGATACGTTGTGGTCTGTAACAGGAAGAATCTACTTCGATCGATTCCTATTAAATACCATTGTTCGACTTTCTGACTAACTTTATCATATAATTTTTTCAATATAAAAAACTATTAGTGCTTTAGAATCTTCTGACAAAAGTCTTTTATGAAAAAAATCCAAAAAATCCAAGAAAATTCCATGCTATTATTTTAATAAAGGCATTAAATTGTAAAAAATAGCAGATAAAGTAATATTTGAAATGATATTTATTCAACATTTTATGCTTGAACAACATGAAAATGTTATTCGTAAATTGTTGTAGCGTAATGTAAAGCAAGTAATAAAACAAAAATAATTTACTTTATTTTCTTCGTAATAAATGTTATACGCCAGTAAAAGCATTGTTTTCCTGAAAATTTCTAGATTTTCTAGATATATATTTATTTTTTTTATAAATGTCTAGAATAACTGTTGTAGATATTTTAGATGATGTTTGTGCTTATAATCTAAAAAGTCTCATAAATAAGAACAGAGAAGTGAAATTATTTATTAATGCTCTTCTATGATAAAAGAGCGATGTCGGAGTTTTAGATGCTATTTTATGTTTATATAATCTAAAAAAATCATTATAAGAACAATAAGTTGTTTGTTTTCTCCATGTTAAAAAAATAATTTATATCCTGAGCAACACTTGTGGACTTTTTAGGTGATGTCTGTGTTTATAATGTAAATAACACCTCTTAAATACGAACAATGACATAAAATTATTTATTAGTTTTCTCCCCGTTAAGAGTAGCTTTTGTGGATTTTTTTAAGACGGTGTTTGTGTTTATAATCTAAGACAATCTCAAGAATAAGAAGCGAGACGAATTTTTTATTAGTGCTCTTCATATTAAAAGTGTAATATATGTCCAGAGCAACACTTATGACTTTCAACATGATTTTACTGTTTCTAATGTAAAAAAAATCTTATAAATAAGAACAATGAAATAAAATTATAAATAAGTTTATTTTCCAAGTTAAAGTGGACATAACTTATGTCCAGAGCAATATTTATGGATGTTTTTTTCTGGATGCTGCTGCTGTGTTTTAGGTGATGTTGGATATGTTTATAATCTAAAAATCTCTTAAGTAAAACGAAAATTGAATTATTGATGTTCTCTATAATAAAATTGCAAATTTATTTGTTTTAATTATGTAAATTAACATTTTTATCGCCATTTTTAAGTACAGTATTAACTTTACATTTTGAAACTATTTCATTTATAAATTACATTTTCAAAATAAGTTTATAAGTAAAATAAATTTATTAGACAAAATTTTTAATTAAAAAAAAACTAATTTTATTTAATACCTACAAATAACTTAAATTTTTTTACTATCTTTTTAGTCAGTCTTCAAGGTTATAGAACTCAATACAGTGTACAGAAGTTTACAGGATTTATGATCGTTGTGGAACCATCTAAAATCGAAAATGATGCAAATGAAGATCCAAAATTTACAGGATCGTTCCAGGTACATATATTTATTAAATGAATAATTAACTATTTTGAAAACATTAATAAAAATATATTTTTATTAAAAATTTACCATAAGATTCGCGAGGGTTTACCATAACATAGCATACTCGTTTTATTACAATATTTTACACATTTACGTCAATCTTAAGTCGATATTTACATCTCTTTCTCAGTATAAAAATGCAGAATTTATGTCGAATTGACGTAATAAAAGTATATATTATTGTAACAATACAAATTCATCTCATATTTTAAAGATTATGCACTGTAATTTAGAATAATTGTCTATATTCTCTTAATTATTAATTAAATGAAGGAATTTTAATTAAGTTTTGTAAAATGACAAAATAATTACAAATTGTTTGAAATTATTAAGCTGTAAATGCCAAGAATAATTTGAACAAAGGGAGAATTCTATTAAATGTTGCTCTATTTCGATGAATTTACGCGATAAAGTGATGCGATTTCTATATTTATTTCTGAGAAATTTAAGCAAATAACTCTAATATTATTCTAGATATTGTTGAAATTAATTCTGAAGGTTATTTTAATAGATTTTCAATTAGGAAATAATATTTTGCTGCTGCTACTCTTGGAAATTGAGTGTTCATACAATCGAATTGAGATAATGGATATATCCTCTAAGAAATAAGAATTTTATGCAATTTAAATAATAAAAAATATATAAATATATATTAATTTTTTATTTTTTTATATTATATTTATTATTTATATATATATATAAGTTTTCTTAATAAAATAATAGTTTATATCATTAAAGTAATTGATTAAAATTAGTATTTGTAATAATCGAAATTGTGGAATAACGTTTTAAAATGCGCATAGTTTCTTCGAAAATGCATTTTCGGTATGTAATGTATATGTATATACTGCATATATACTTTCATATATACATTAATAAATAATTGAAAACCAAAAATGTTTTAGTTTTACAATAAAACCTAGGCCTATATTTTTTACTTAATTTTTGTAAAAAATTATATTAAACGTCATGTATCTTTTACGTACAGTACGTAATATATATATATTTGTGTGTGTTCTTGTGGATTTAGATAAAAGAGGACCAACAGGACACCTTTTAAGAGCTATATATGGGTATTCACACAGATTAGAATGTCCTTTTTATCTAAGTTATGTTTGTGGCCCTCCGGGTTAAGAGTTCTTCTTGACCACAGACATAGGGTCCCCAAAATTTAATCTTTTGTGGAAAATAAAATGACACTAAAATGTTGTAAATTAGCTACTTTGATAAAGATATCTATTATTGATTTTATTCATACATTCTTGTCTTTCAGTTGGGACTACGCTCCGTAAATTTAATTAATCGGGACCTATCTCATTTCCCTTAGGTCTTGTATATGTATATGTTTGTATTTACTTGTATAGCTACATATGTATATATATCTACGTGTATATACGTTTGTCTGTTTGTATAGTGTTTGATTGACACAATATAAATCTAGAGAAATACTCACTTATTACGTCAAATAACCTTTAAAAATATATATATATATTTGATGTACAGTAGGCTACATTATGTAGCTTAAGATGTCGTCTCTTCAATCTCACAAGATATATTTATAAAATTCACTAAATATATTAAATTTATATGAGTTTAATAAAATTTCTAAGAATAAAAACGATAAATAAATATTATTTCCATTTTTTCAAAAATAGCATATATATTATTCATTATTTTCATACTTACTCTTTCTCTTTTATGTTATTCATCATATTACAACTATTAATTTAAGGAAGATGCTATATAATATTTTATCTCAATTTTAATCTTTTATATTCATCACTAAAAATTATTATAAATTTTCGTTAAAAATTAAAAAAAATTGCAGTTTATATTTACAAGATAGATGAAAGTAGTTAAGCAGAAAGTAAGGAAATCTAAAAAAAGTTCTATGTTCTAAAAAATTTATAAGCTTAAATTCTCCTTAACATTTGTAAATATTTTACTTAACTCGGAAATTACATTTTGGATAATTTAAAGATTTAAGAAAACTTTAATTTTTCTTTTAAAATTTATAAAATATATATTTTAAATTTCTAAGATATTTTATTGTGGATATTTTATATATTTTATTTTTATAAGGAGGTAGATAAAAAATAAATGGATCATTTTCTTTCTGGTTCTTAGCAATCCCCAATGTTCTTATCACTTGACAGAAATGTTATTTTTTGCTTTTTTTTCCTTTTTTTCGGTTTAGAATTCAGGTTTTTCTGTAAAATGATAAGCTAATCAAATTTTCTTTGCACTGTATAGAACATTGCCAAGAGCAAAAAGATTTTAACAAAGAGTGTTTTTACCGAGAAAAATTGGCCAAGAGCAATTAATAAGAATATTTCTTATCAATCATTTCCTGATTTAAACTTCACGTTTTAAAATTTATTATTTTTTGGAAGAGACAGGTCCTCTTATATATTATAATGCAGAGTTTCTACATGCTTGGCAGAAATATTATTTTCCCGTTATTTTAAAGCTTTTTCCGTATAATGATAAACTAATCAAAATTTATTTGCACTTTATGCACTGTAAAATCTGTATAGAATTTTTTTTCTATATTTTCTCAGTATTATAATCTTATTAATTATTTCAATTCTTTAATATTATCTGATAACTAATTAACATTTAAAAAAGTAATAATTTTAAACGCTAACGTTCGATTTTAATATCTCTAATACGTATAAAACATGCAAAAATATTTTTATTAATTATTATACAGTATATTTTGATAGGAAACAAAATTTAATTTATAAACTTACTAAAAAGTTATAATTTTATTATTTTTAAAAATTTATTTGGCTCTTTTTATAATCGTTTTCTTCGTAATTTTGTTTGGAGTTCGTGTACTACAGGTTGAAATATTTTTAATTAGGTAAGATATTTTTAATAGAAAAGTTTTTAAAATATATAATTAATTATAAACATTTAAGTACAAAAATTATTTCTATTTCGAAAAGCGGAAGTAATAACATTGAAATCATTATTAGAAATGATTTTATTGCAAGTGATTAATTATTAGAAGATGGAAGATCAAATATAAGCTTTTCAAGTAAATTAATATACAAGATTAAATTATAAATTTTATCACACTATTATTCAAATATAAATCTAAGAAAAATGTTAAATAATTGTTATATTATATAAATTTATAAGAATTTATTAGATTATTAAATATCAAAATATATTTTTATTTACTTCTTTTAATTATATCAAATTATATTAATAATAAAAGAAAAGAAAATGCAAAGAAAAATCAGGATTTAAATAATATAAGTAAATATTTTTATACTAAAAGAATAAATGCCAAGTTCTTATTAAAAATCATTTCTTAAGTAAAAATTTAAATCACAATTAAGAGAAATAACAGTAAAAATTATTGTGTAAAAATGCAACAAAAATATTTCATTTTTTATTTTATAAAAAAGTGCAACGTTTTCCGTTAAAATACAAAAGATTATATAACACATCAATTGATTAATTGTATCATATTTAAGTGCTTTTATGATAATGATCTAATACGTAGATGCTACATTATGAATACTTGCATCAATAGTACATACTTATGACACAACTGTTCGGTTCATACCATAGCTTCCTCATCGTTATCATTACCATCATTAAAGCTGTGAGATTGTTAATAATGATTCGATTATTGCATTCTCCATAACAAAATACAGTATATACATTTCTATTTTCATTACTCAATGTTAATCATAATCAGTCGTGTTAACGATGATGGTCAGTATGTCTTGTTGATGATGAATAACGTTGATAATCTATTTGTTTTGTCAATGAGAATGCAGCGATTGAATCATCGTTAACAACTTTGCAACCTTCGTGATGATGGCGATAATAATGATGATTCAACTATTGTATTCAACTAATGGAACTGAATATTGTGAAATGTATTAATAATGCAACTATTCATGATGTAGCATCTACAATTATTTGGAATTATAGCATCTATTATTTAATAGTGGTATCTCTTCGATTACTGTCATTTCAATGATAATGATGCATAATAGCAAATTTTCATATATTCCGTATTGCAACATGAACCACTCTGATTCTCAACCATTCAGTTATTATATTCTCATTAATAAAACAGCAGCATTGGCTTGATGATGATGCTGCACCATCACCTATTAATTTCATTAATGGTGATACTGCGTTAACGGTTCACGTCAACGTTAAAATTCACGTCAAGTGGCATGGCCAATTAGGCAATGTAGTAGAAATTTATAATTAACAAGAAATTCCAAGTTAAACGTTTAAAAAGTTCATCAGAACAATTCTTCTTGTTAAATTTGGGGTAATTTTACCTTTGTATTAAAAAAACAATGATAATTGGAAATAAAATTACATAGACTTAGTATTAAGCAAGTATTTACAATAATTACTATACAGTGAAATGCTCAACATTAAATTTGAAATATTAATATTAATTTCTAGTTCAATGTCTAGGGATTTTGAATAAGAGATTTGCATTAATTTATTGGGAATTAAATATTAATACTGTTATAAATTTATAGAACATTAATAATGGATTACATCAGTTTCGAGATAATAAACAAATATATATTGAAAATATCATATGATTAAATACTTTACATGGTGAGTATAGTAATATACATATATATTTACATATATATGAGCTGCAATCAATATTCGTTACCCGTTATTAATGTGATAATAAGGTGTATACATAGCATTGGATCCATTGATTTTACGTTGAACTGAATCTAAAAGAAAAAATCAGATGAAATTTTTGGTCGTGCTTATATAAAGCAAGATGAAGCTTTTAAAAATAAATATAATCCCCTTCTTTGATTGGATAATTTCAAAATATATACAAATTGACGTAATAATTGATTACGTCTAACCGATCGAATCTGTTAAATTTCTCTGTATCAGAGATGAAGACATTGTTACAAATAATGTTGGCAACTAAATCACTGGTTTTAATATTTCGTATGCAAATTCGGGTGTTTATATTTCACGACACAATAAAATTAACTAGTGAATATTTAAATTCAAAAAGTTTGATTTTATTCCTTAATAAAGTCTAATAATTTTATTTATAACAGTTGTAATTATTATAAATACTTTCAAATATTCGTGACACAAACGAATATATTAAATAAATATATTTCTTTTATACATAAATTTAAAACAAAAACATAAATATAAACTAAATAAAAAACGACAATGTGATCCAAAAGTCCGTTATAAATAATCGATTACTGTTTTATTCAAATACTTAAATTAATTTTTTATCAGTTTCATAGAAATAAAGTTTTGAACTGAGTTTATGATTCGTATTCGCAAGTATACTTGGGACTCTCTGTAAATCTTATGGAATATTATCGTCAAATTTTATTTTAAAATGTTTTTAAATTCAGGAATTAATTAATATTTTATAATAGAATTTGACATCAAAAATAAAAAAATAATAGATTTTAATGCTGTGCTCCAGATACTATGAAAGAAAATTATGTGACAAGTTAATCAAAATGGAAAAATTTATGAGATAAGAAACATAAAAATTCTGAAGATTTCATAAAAGAATCAAATAAATCAAACTATTTATTGTAAAATACAAGAATATAAATATTTTCATAAAATTTTTAAAATAAATTTAACTGAATTTAAAATTAAATTTCACGAATTCTTTATAAACTTATGCAGTTATTTGGTATTATTAATAAAATAAAATAAAATAATTTTCACACTAAATTCGAGAGTAAATTAAACATTACTATATTTATTTAAAAATATAACTTAAATTTTATTGATTATTATTTTTCTCCATTGAATAGGAGGTGAAATTTGAGTCATATCTTTTACCTCTTCCTTCAATAAGCAGTGAAAAGAGGGTTATATAATGTAATATCTGATATTTTCTTTTTATTTTTTACCCTTTCTTAAATGCATTTTTTAAGAAAACGGCAGAAAAATGATTGAATTTCACTCTTTCTTTCTATCTTTCTAAAATCTATTCGCTTGGGTCTTAATCGGAAACGGATTTCATGAACAGAATAATCAAAGAGATTGAAGAAGTTGGAACTTTGTACAAAGTCAATATATAGGTTAAACATTATTGACGTTCTCTTTCTCAGCAATCTGAGCCAAAGAAAGAAACTTTTATCAAACCAGTTTTATAAACAAAAAATTATATATATATATATATAACGTAATTAATCAAAGTAATTAAAGGTAAATAGTCAATATACAGTAATCTTTTGTTAATTGCTCGTATTCTCTATATATACTCTCTGTTTTAGAAAATATACCACATAAGCATTCTCTCTATTATATAGTAAAATAGAGAAGCCATTGTGATCCACCAAGTTTGGATTATTATTTTGACTAATTCCAATTTTTTCAAAGAAATAACTATGCTATCACTTACAACCTAGGTGATAGCTTAATCATTTCTTGAAAAAATATTACAATTGGTCAAATTAATAGTCCAAATTTGGTTTGCTGTAATGATCTCCTATCTTACATTTCCTATATTATAGCAAGAGACTATACCGTAGATATATACTCTATTCTCTCTACAATAGATTATCTCAATCTTAGATGGCAGTCTTTAAAATACTCTCTATAATATTAATATGTAATCAAATACTTTTTATTCATAAATTTCCTATTACTTTATGTAGTAATGTAGAGTACGCTCTATATTAATTATTTATATTCCTTATATGTAAAGAGTACTTTATAGATGCCAAGTTCTCTGTTGTAAAAATAGGAATATAGCACGTTTCTCTCTCTATAATATATATATTCTCTCTATTTATTATAGCACTGAACTTTATAGAGTACCCACTATAATTGTTCATCCTTTATAGCATTCTATAAAAAATTATTGAGTATTCCCTGTATTATGTAATCATAAAAATTAACATATATTTTGTGACTTTACAAATAAAGTATTATATAAAATAATAAATGAAAATTCTCTAATTAATTCGCAATTTCTTATCGTTTTATTTTATTTAAAAGAAATTATTCAAATGAATTAAATTAAAGTAATAAATTATATTAAAATTACGCTAGTTAACATTAAATTTGTTAGATTATATTTTACTTAGTATAAAAAACATAAAGTTTTGAAGTATTTTTAGTAATTCTTTTTAGAAATTTTAACTTAATTTGTAAATATGAAACTTTAATTCTCGATAAAACCCTAATTTTTTAAAATAAAATGATCATTTATTAGATTTTTATTCAGGTTTTAATTATTTAAAATGATAAATGATAACATTAAAAGTTTTTCATCGATCGACTCGATAATTCTAAGAAAAATCAAGTTAGATAATATCAGTTTTTTACAAAAATTTTTCACTTTATTCATCTTTTGAGTTTGATTTAATGAGTTTTTTTGAATATTCGTGAAACAATGAGTTGACGTTCTTTGTTGCTTAATTGTCCCTCTTTCTCTGTTATTTTTTAACAACGAATTGCAGTTGTTTTACTGTATTTATTTTCTATAAATTATTCAAAAACCGCCATTGAAACTAATAAAAAAAGTTTAATCAATATCCATGAATTTTTGAACTTTTTTTGAGTTTTTTTATAAGACGTTAGAAGGAATTTGTCTTGGACGTTAGAAGGAATTTGTCTCGCTTATTGTACTCGCTTATTTTGACACAAACGTTGACTCGCTTATTGTACTCATTTATTTTGCTTTTCCTTTGAGTTTAAAAAAATATATATATTTGCAAGAATTTATCATGATATTTTATAAGACAAACATTAAAAGTTAACTTGAAAATTAAAATAAAGTTAAGTTGCAGGAGAATGTCAAAAGCAATTTTTTTGAATTTTTTCATTTCTAAATTTATCTTTTAAATTTGTTTTTAAAAATATGCTATAAGAATTAAGTCATATAAAATTGAGTTTTACCAGACTATATCTAATTAAATTATTTTGTAAAGTAGAAGAGAATATCAGCCGATCCGCTCTATTGAGCAATTCAATTTATTTTAAATTTATCTACAGATGAACTTTAAAAAATAGAAAATTCCTTAGTTATTTTCAAACAAATTAATAGAAACAAAGCAATATTAAGATATTTTATTGTATAGTGATATATAATTATACGTAATGGGTCAAGATGACTTGCGAGTTAAATGGAACGTATCTTTCATATAAGTGCTTCGTATGTACAGTACTTTGAATGGATATAAATGGCAAATAACTAAAAATTACTTCAAGAAATAAATATAAAATGATTTATTTACAAATTCCAAGTTATATTTGTTTGGTAATTTTTTTTGTCTTATGAGATTATGTATTTGAAGGAGAATGATCAAACAAGATAAATCAAAACCGATATAATACACCAAGTAAAAATCATGTTTTTATTATTAATTTAATTATTCATTTTTATATAAAATTAATCGCTGTATTATTTAACAACATAAATATATACAAAATTTTAGAAAATTAAGTTTCTTTATTATTCATTGATAATCTAAATTCCTAAGCAAAAGTTTTCAGGTTAAAAGTAATTTAAACTGTATGGAGTGACTATAAATAATCAATTTTATATATCATTTTTACATTTGATATAGAATATTGTACAAATTTAACGTAGCTCTAGTTTAAAAAAAAAGGCTAAATGATACATGAGAAGTCATTGTGACATCTTCATTGAATCATCTTAGTGTCCTCGTAGTAACGCCTTTAAATCTCTATTAGAATCGTTTTTGAATCTTTATATTGTAATATCTTTGCATCCTCACAGTATCTTTTTGAATCTTCTTATCATTTTTTGTTTTTTGAATCTTCATAATATCTGCTTTAAATCTTCATTGCATCGCCATTAAAATTTTGTAGTATATTCCTCACATCCTTATAGGATTAAATTTTTATTGAATCCTCATTGAATTAATAATAATTAATCTCATATTTTTTTATTTCAGTTACTGGGCGATGCTCTTTCGAAAATTTCGGAAGATTGTCCAAACGCAGTCGTTCACACTTCATCCATTCCTAAATCTGAAATTCAAGTTTTATGGGCGGCACCAATGGCAGGAACCGGATGTGTAGTGTTTAGGTGAGATTAAATTTCTGAATGCTACTAATTATATTATATTCCATAAAATTTAATAATCATTTCAGCACTAACCTTAATGTTAATGTTAAATTAATCACCAATGACATAAATAACGCATTATTTGTGTCATTGGTGATTAATTTAATGTCAAAAATCGAAAAATTAATTCTTCTCACGTACATAATTTTCAAAGGAATTCAGTTACTGAACAATTTGTTATAAAATTTAAATTTTTTATCGAAATTTTATTGAATTCTTGTAGAAAATTCTTTTTTTATTTAATTATCAGAAAACTTTATCGCCAGAAAGACGGTCAAAGAAATTCATTCAAAAATACAAAATTTGAGGACTTAAGCAATGTTGAACCTTATTTTTTAGGCTAAAAATCGAATTTTTTGTGTCTTAATATAAATTTTTTTTGTCTTCAGTATGAAGATATTTATAGAAAATCACTCAAAAACAATGTTTCAATGTAAATAATAATAGAGTACTAATTTTGTTTTAACATTTTAAAGCGAAAAATATAGTTTTATTTCAACTTTAAACAGTTTTTTCGATTATTAAATATCTATGAACTGAACAAAAATTAAATTTAAATAATTTTAGTACATCTCAACCTTTTTTCTAAACAGTAGTAATATTATAATTTACTCCATTCTACAAGGATTCGCAATCTATCGGTTGAAGGATAACAATTTTGATGTTATTACTTGATAAAATCATTAATCATTAATTAAAATGATTCATTAATTTTATTAATTATGCTAATTTAAATAAATATCGAATTAAAATTCCAATTTATTTTATATAAATTATTATTAAATTATGTTTAAAAATCATTTTTAAAACAAAAAATAGCACAATTCTTTCTCATTAATAATAATAATAAACGAGTATCGTTAAATTAATTCTTTGGGTGCACTTATGATAATGATTTTTTGCTCCAAGGCTCGTTTACTCTTTCATTCATCATCAAAATTACAACATAAATCATGTCAAATATTTTACTTTTTACATTAAAAATTTTTTGTTCAAAAATATTTAATTAAATATTATAAAATGTATTTTAAAAAATTATAAACTGTCCCCATCTGTCGAGGAAATTTAAAAGTAATTTTAAAGAATTTACATTTAAAAAATTTCTGAATTTTTTTCTGGGGATGTTTTAGAGCCATGAATATTTAAAAAAATATTATTAAAGTCTAAATATTGACTTTTTAAATTTAAATTTTATCTTAAAATTAAACTAAATTTAATGAAATTTTTCAAGATTTTATAACATTTTTTAATGAATTTTTTAGAGCAGTTACTCTCGTTAAATCTCCAGAGCTACGATATATTCGTATATAAAATATGCAATAAAATTATTACCAGTAATTAAACCGTAATAAAATCTGTGATGAGTTTTTGAAGTTTTTAGATTTAAAAAAAAAATTTTTTAATTAATTTTTACAGCAACTGTCATTGAGCATCGAAAATTGTGGTATATATAAAATCAAATAAATTTATTGATTTAAATTTTAATAAAAGCTTTGGAGATTATTTTGAATTTTTGTTACATTTTATAACATTCTTAACGATGAATTTTAGAGCAACTGTCATTGAACATCGGGAATTATGGTATATGGATGATGGAGGTTTATCAAAGGAGTTATGCGAAGAAGGTAAATATATAAATAATTTTATAATTAATAAAGAAATAAAATTATAAAAAGAGTAAATAAATAACTTTGATTTTTTTAGATTTATTTAAAAGTGTTTAATATAAAAAATAACTTTGTTAACCATTTCTATTTATTTTACTTCACTAGTTTACATTTAAAAGTAAAAAGATTAGAATAAAAAAGTTTAAATAATTTAAATTTTTATTTGCGTGCGAATTCTTAAAAAGAAATAAATTGAGATTTTAGAAAAATTTAAACGTATAAAGATAATAATCGAAACGTTTAATTGTAAAGAAAATTTTCCACGCAATATTTTAAATAAATAAAACTAAATTAAATACATTTTTAGTGTGAATTTTATTTAATTTCATCCATTTTTTCGTGATTTTTTAACGGTTTCAACTGAATTTTTTAAAGAAATGTTTAAGAATATTTGTTTTTTAATTCAATAATTTATTTAGAACATATATTTTTTTCAATTATTTGCTTCGCACAGAAACGGAACAACCAGAAATTATTGAAGAATGTTGCGCTTGTGATGAAGCCAAGTATGAAGTAACCTTTGAAGGTCTATGGTCAAAGTTTACACATCCCAAAGACTTCCCAACAAGTAAATAGTGAGAAAGATCCCATATTTTTAATTTTTAAAACAATATATAGCTTAATTTTCAATGATTCAACAACAATAATAGATTTATGATTGTGTAGATGAATGGCTTACCCATTTCTCTGATATTGTCGGTGCATCTCATACATCCGATTTCCGTTTATGGGAACAAGGAAATTATGCTTCTGAAGGTGTGCGTCATGTTGCAGAATGGGGTGCAACTAAAAAGTTAGAATCGGAACTCAATGCGGAGGTTTGTATGCATTAATCATACATAATTTTAAGCTAAGTCGGATTTACGCATATATTAGATAAGGCATGGCTTAAAGGTCTCATGTCTTAGGAACCTAATCTTAAATGGTATTGTTTTTCAGTCTACAATAATTTTTGAGGTTAACTCCTCAGTGCTTTGGCTTACAAATCATAATATATATAAGTCCGGCCCTGACTTCAAGCTATTGTACTAGCATCAGTTTATTTCTAAAAACGTTAATTTAAGTTTTAGATTTTGAATAAGTCATTCATAGAATTTAATATAAACACTTTAAATAATTAGTTTTTTTATTTTTTAGAAAGATAAAATCCGGACAATTATTAAAGCAAAGGGCCTTTGGTACCCGAATGTCAATGGAAAGACGTTTGCTGTTTTCAGAGTCGACAAGAAGAAACATCTCATGTCATTGATTAGTATGTTAGGACCAAGTCCAGATTGGATTGTTGGAGTTAGTGCTTTAGAATTGTGTCTAAAGAATTGTTCTTGGGTTAATGAAAAAATAATTAATCTTTATCCGTGGGATGCTGGAACCGATAATGGCATATCATACATTGTAAGTATAAAGTTGAATTTAATACAAAAACTTTAATAAAATTTATAAGATTTGATTCCATAAAATTCAAGGAAAAAATACTGGAAAAAAGATTGAAGTTAAAATAGTAAACGCATAAATGTTTTATGAGTTTAACTCGAAAATGGTGTGTTGAAGAATAAAATAGTTGAAGAAACTAGACGTATTGATTTGAATTTCATCAAATAATTTATATATAAAAAAATAATGGTTCTAACTGGAAAGATGTTAGATTACTTTCCTTTCGAATGTTTGGTTTTTTTAGAAGCTGTCACCATATCTTTTTGATATTTGAAAACTGAAATGGAAGCCAGAAATCGATCAAAAAACGTTAGAAATTCAGTTGGAGCATTCGATCCGAAGCCATTCTGTCGATAATTCTCTTGTAAAACCAGTAGAAGTCACTTGATATAGATCTTGAAAGTTGACTTTATGAAAAATTTCAAACGTAGAAACTAATGCTATACTATTTTAATATATAACACTGTAAATATATTCATGCATAAAATCAATACACTTTTTTTCTCTTTTTAATTCGGTTTAAAATTCAAATTTATTAGGTTATAAATATAAAAATGTTTTAGGTAAACTTTTAAATTTAGTTTTTTAAAATTTATTTAACTTTTTTTGTAAGAATTTGTTAGATTAAATTCTTTCATGAATTGAGTTCAAATTATTCTAAAAAATTATTAATAATAATAATTGTTCATAAGTAATTTAATTAATCGCATAATTAAAACTTCGAACTCAATTGATAATCTATTAGTATTTATAAATATATATAATTAATCTAATGAAAATTATTAAGCTGATTTATTTTTGAAATATTTATCTTTAATTCGTGAATAAACGTAAGCATTTTTTGTGTTTTGCATTAGAACTAGGACGACTTTTAATTAATTTTATCGAGTTCAAGCGTTAAATCTATATATTTAACGCTTGAATAGTGTAATTATTTAGAAAAAATAATTACATTATTTAAGGAATTTTACGAATAAATTAGTATAAATTGTTTGCAGTCACCGAACTCTCCAACTGTTCCTCAAGAAACAATTCGTAGGATTACTTCGTCGTATCCAAATGACGAATTCTCACCATTTTATGACCCTTCTGGTACTCCTATGAAGCCCCTTGCTAAATTAATTGTTACAAGAGAAAGAGTTTATGAAAAATCATGCAAGGATACAGATACCTTTTCTTTACCTCCTGAAGAACCCGAGCACGAAAGTGATCGTCGTAAGTATCCTGTTGAAGAAAATAGCAATTTTAGTTCATAATGATAAATAAAATTTACATAAAATATTATAGCCGAATGTCGAGTGTCAGAATGGAGTGAATTTACACCTTGCAGTGTAACTTGTGGGGAAGGCATAAGGATGAGGAATAGATCTTTTTTGATGGAAAAGAAAGCCCAAATGATGGGATGCAAAACACAAATAGTAGAAAAAGAATTGTGTGAAGTGGAATGTTCTGGGTAAAATATTTACATAAAATTAAGATAATTTATCAAATTTTTTTAACATTTACAAATTTAATTTTAATGCTTGCAATTTGTGTTTCCAGAGGTTTCAGTTGCGAAACAACGAACTGGAGCGAATGGACTGAATGTAGTGTGACGTGTGGTAAGGGTTTTCGCATGAGAAATCGTAGATATGTCAATTCTATGTCACGCAAAAGTTGTACTTTGAGTTTAGTCGAGAAGGAAGTTTGTATGACAGATTCTGAATGTGAAAATAAAGAAATTGTAAGTAATTACGAGTACGCATTTTAAAGTATTAAATTACCATTTCACATTAATTTTTTAAATTAATAGATTGATGCCCAATGTGCTGTTACACAATGGTCCGAATGGTCCCCGTGTACAGTAACTTGTGGTAAAGGTATGAAAGTTAGAACTCGTTTATACTTCGATTCGACAGCACTCGCTTCTTGTAACGTTGAATTAATTCAAAAAATGGTCTGTATGTCTGGAAGAACAGATTGTACCATCGAAGCCATTGAAGCAAAAGGTATAAATGTTAATTACAATAATGACATACCTAATTTTAATTAAGAATTAAAATAAAGTTGTCGTGAGGCATATATTCAGTGGCGTAGCGTGGGTGTCAGCCGCCCGGGGCGAAGGAAAATTCGCCGCCCCCTTATCTAGGTATCTCAATTTAAAAGACTAAAATATACAGTAATTCTAAAGAACAATCATCATTATTGTGTATTGTATAGGTGTATTGTATTATTATTATTTATTGTGAAATTTTGCCGCCCCCTGAAAGTGCCGCCCCTGCCGCCCCCACTACGCTACGCCACTGCATATATTATTTACGAATCAAAATTTAATTCATTAATACGTACTTTTCCATTCTTTAATTATAACTATTGACTTTAATCTACAAACAGATGATTAAACGCATATAAATTGCATATTCACTGAGTAAAATGAAGTACAAAAGGTTCTACCTGTTATTTTAATTAAAATGAAGCAGTTAGGACTTTATCAGAAAATTTTATAACAACTTCTTAATTCAAAAAATGAGTGACATATTTTAATTTATGGATTGCAACATCATAAAGAATTAACTTATCAAGGCGTGTATCTATGTAACAAGCAACTTAGCCAATAAAAAAGTCTGTTGCATATCAAATAAACACGTCATCGGCTTGCTTAATTAGCTACTTGCTACTTATTAGACGAATCCAAAATGTATCTTTTATACTTGCATTTAAAATCACTGATGAATTATGTGAAAAATTATAAAATAGCATCATAAAAACCACATTTCAGTAGCATTTGTTCCATTAGCAACTGGAAACCACTGAATTAAATGTACTGTATTATGAACGCACCTATAGTGTGTAAACAGCATGTGTTTGCCTGTATCTGTTTCTGTTTAATGCCATTTTCTGATGTTTTAGTACTATTTAAGAATTTTAAAGCAAAATTTAAATGCAAAATTTGAATCTAAAATTTGGCCAAAGCCATAAATGCGAATTTTTTTATGCAGACATCTATCTTAATTTTTAATAAATTTTATACATAAAAATGTAATTTATGCAAAAAACCTGCAAAACTAAACTAGGTAAAAATATTCTTATTAAACCATTCACCTTCAACCTGTTTTACATGTGATGAACGTTATGAGGATTCACCCACTGAAGACTGCCTTCAATGTTCAAATTGTTTTTTACGGAGGCATGAACAATGTACTGTACTGTACCTCTTTTGAACGAACGCGACAGTTTCGCTGTAATATTTATTGACTGCGCACTCTTATCCCGCTTTCTGCGCAATCTCTCCTCTAAGATGGGGACAAGATTGCAAATGTACATTGCTTTCGAAAATCGCTTTTATATTAATTTCGCTCCAAATAATCTTGTTTTAATGGTTTCTTTTAAATCTAGAATGATTAAAGAACTTATTTTGACAACAGTATTTTCAAATAGAATTATTGTTTTTGTGTAATACATCATTATAGCAAAAACTGTGCGCTGTTGCTCTTCTTTCCCTTTTATTTGGATGAGAAGAAGCCTAACAAGGATTTGTATTTGCGTCATCTAAAGATAATTTATTACTTTTTGAATAAAAAACTTTATTGGGGCTAATAATTCATATGCTTGGAGCACTAAGTTTAGATTTTAGTTAAAATCAAAACTAAATTGTAGAAGATATAGAAGCAAAAGTTCTTCTTCAATAAAAGTTGCTATTTAAGCATACGAGATGTAATCATAAGTCATTTGATTTTGGAGTTATAAATTAATTAATCCTTAAACAATAAATGTCCTAAATAAACAAAGATATGAAATTGATATACGTATAGAAACAATAAAATTAACATCTTTAATTAGGCTTAATTTACTTTATTAATTATTTAATTAAATCTCAATTGTCATAAAATCAATAACTAATTTTATTAATTATCCTTTATAAATATTTAAACTGTACAAATATTTACACGTATCGACAGAAAAGAATAAATTCTACTAGGGATTTAATCATCGAATTATTTTCCTTCATTCTTCACTTATCGTTAATAATATTATTTTATTTTTAAAACATCTTAAAATTAACTAAATAATTAAGAAAATGATAATTATCTTTCATTCTATTGCTTAAGAATCTTTCGTTTAATTACGAAATGATGAACTTGCGTTCCTCGCCGAATGATTGAGAATTAGCAATTAATTTGTGATAATTGTGATTATTGCATTTACTTTAATTACTAACTTTAATTTATTCGCATATTTCATTTAATATGTGAATAATACGAAGAACTGTTCTCATTTTAATTTTCATTAATGACAAAGAAATGGTTTCATTTATTATTTTGAGAGTCTGACTACCGAAGGGCCTTTCAGAGGGGTCTTTGAAATCCTTTTTGAGGCCTCACTGTATTAAAAAACACGAGGTTATTCATCCGTTTTTATCTGAAGATGAACAATCATTCCTGTCATGAGGCCCGATTGCTCATTCTCTCTGGTACAGTACTTCACGATTTACCCACAAGGGTCTATCACAGGTGACGATAAAATATAATGATTATTAATCAATTTTAATTAAGAAATATGTGAATATATAAAAATTTACTTTTTAAGTAATTTATGAAGTAAAATAATGTTCTGACATGATATTTGCAATTGAAAATGATGTCCTCATTCATAATTTTAAAGAAGCGTAGAAGAATTTATAGTTGATTTTTTGTTCCTTTTTATATTTATAATAAATTTTAGATAAGAAAAAATGTAAATTTATCTTGTAAATAAGATTTATTAACTTTTAAAAAATTTATCTAAAATGTTGGATTCAGAGATTCTCAAATATATTGCAAAGTATAATCTCATTAAAATAAAAAAGTTTTTGGAAAGTGTAACTATTCGAATGAATAGGAACTTTTAGACTAAGTTTACTAATAAGATAAATTTTAAAAGATTGCTAGTATTAATAAAAATTCAATCACGTCTTTACGTTAGAACATTACATAAATTTATGAAATTTTATCCCAAAAATTTGTACTTTTAGATGTTCATTTGCGAAATCTCAACGTAAGAAAGTTTTTATAAGGATGATAAATTGGCATTAACGAATTATATAACTAGTTAAAGATTTCACAATAAATAAATTGGAAAAATCGACTAAGTAATTTAAGAGGAGACGTTAACTTTGGTGAAGAAATTCATTTTTTTTTTTTTTTTTTTTTGCTTTTAGAAACATTTAATAGCAGCTAATTTAGTGTGGTTCCATAATTTTCAACTATTAAAGTTAAAAGCTAAATTCAGTTCGTTTTTCTAGATTTATTGAATTAATTTATTCTTACTCTCGACTTTTTTTTTATTTTGCTAATAGTGAATAATTCTCAGGATTACTTTATGTAAATAAGTTAGAAGAGAAGTGACTCTCTAGAGAATGAACCATTTAAACTGTTTACACAAAAATTTAATCAAAAAGCTTTGAGTATTCTATATCATTTTCAGTATGTTATGCAAAAAATTAATACAATTATGCTAACTAATTATCTTCATGGTTACTCAAATAGTCTAAGTCCACCCCAATATTCTACGGATCTATTTTTGGGCTTTAATGCTAAAATACATCTATAAAATAATATAATAAAGTATAATAAAAATAGCAAAATATATAGGATCATTTTCTGTAGAATTATCAAATATCTAATAACCTAATTCATCATAATTTCATATAAATTTAGAAGTTTCTTCTTCCCCATTCGTGCAATCTCAACATTCTTTGCACCATTATTAAAAATTCTATAATTTATATCTATAGATTAAATTCTAAGTCATCGAGTTACGATGATCAATGAAAGTATCTTAACTCAATTTTCGTCAATAAAAGTGAATCAAATTTTAATAAAATTGTTAATTTATAAATTTTTATTGATATAAACTATCATTAGGCCTAAATTACTGCTTTATACAGTATTTTCTTATTCTACAATCATTTAATTATTGTTAAAACTGTTAATTATACCATTTTAATTGCGTCGTTACATTCTATTCTACTCCTTAAGTTTTAGCAATAGTTATAATATTTCAAGATAAAAAATTTCAAATTTTCATTTAAAAATTCAATTTTTATGTTCTTAAATTGAAAAATATTCAATTTATTATATAAATTTTGTTTTAAAACTTCGAATAAGTGTTGTATCTTCCGTCCAATTTGTTCGTTACTACGAAGTAGTTTACGAGATTTTAAGATCTCAGGCAAATTAAATTTAAAATACTTCTTTATAATATAATATTTTATTTTTAAACATAGGAAAATGTTTAAATTTTAGTTTCGAACGAGTGTTCCTAATCTAATTTATATACATATATAACCTATGTATATATATATATATATATATTTAAAAAAAGCTTTCGAGGAGCATCATTAGAGGATGAATCGAAAACTTGTAGAAATGATATCTCTAGGAACGCGATATCTAATATAATTACGAGTCTAATAATATTAAATGTATTAAATCTAATAATAATAAATATAAAAATAAATCTAATATGACAAAATATGAAATAATTTCAAAAAGTGAAGGAATTTGTGTAAAGCTATTTAGCTTAAATATATCAAATCTAGAAGTGAACCGAAGTAGAAGAAAATAACTTTATTTTTATTGCATAGTATTTTAGCAACTAAATAAATAAAATAAATAAATGATAAAAAATATATGTCTCAATTTTTATTTTTAACTTTTACTCTTTAAGAAAATTTATAACTTTCAAAATCTGTTGAAGAATATAACAGTATCATAAGGTTGCATTAAATTATGCATGTTAAATTCGAACTTTTATTGATTTTTAATAAAACTTAAAAATAAAGTAAGTTTAAATTATTAATTTTGATACTAAATTGTTTATTAAAAATAATTATTCATAAATAAATTAAATCTAAAGTATAAACCCGAGTACTTACATCATGTCTACCTCAAGAAAAAAGTCAAGATCTATACAGAAAAGATATGCTTTAAATCACATATGATCCGAACCTATGTCTTTCTATACGTTATTGAAAGGCGTAGGTTCGAATTTTTATCAAGTACCAAAACCGTAATATAACTTTGAGATAGTTAAACTATAAAATAAAGAATTATTTATAAAGCATAAATTAAGAATCATTTACATTTATTTTCAGAAATTTGTATGCAACCAAAAGAAGTAGGACCCTGTAGAGGTTATTTTGCAAGGTGGTATTATGACTTTACTAAAAGAGATTGTATACAGTTTATATACGGAGGTTGTCGAGGAAACAGGAACAGGTTTGAACGTTACGCTGATTGTACTCAAACATGTGCTATGCTGATGAAAGGTAGGTTAAGTGGTTAAATTATATGAAATTCTTAAAATTGTAAGTAATAGTACTTATTATCTTAGCTCTTCCCATCCCCTCAGCAACATTAGCTACAGCTCCTTTGCCTGCCTCGAACAAAACAGAGGATGGTGCTGTCAATTGCGTGGTGACTCCGTGGTCAGAATGGAGCCCTTGTTCACGAAGTTGTGGTAAAGGAAAAAAAGAAAAAAGAAGAATGATTAAAATTAATTCAAAAAATGGTGGCAAGCCGTGTCCTAGAAAATTAGTGAAGGTCAAGAAGTGTAAAGCTAATCCTCCATGTTGTAAGTGGAACTTTATATGTGTAAGAGATGACTAAATATAATGTTTTCTAATTAAAAATTCATTCTAGCGGTTAATTGTATGATGACTCCTTGGGGAGAATGGTCGGCATGTACTAAAACATGTGGAGAAAATAGCATACAACAAAGAATGCGTCAAATTAAAAGACCGGCTAAACATGGTGGTGTGCCGTGTGGGCCAAAGGTCGAACGCAAGTATTGTGTACTACCATCGTGTCCGAAGAACTAACGGTAATTATGAATTTGAAATAAATCACTTACACATTTTATCAGAAAAATATGAGTAAATATATTTAAATTTTACATACAATTGTCTTGTTCCCGTGTGATGTAGATCGATCCCATTGCGGGTCAGACCATTCATAATGAGTGTAATTGATTACAGTATGTTGGTGGCTTGCGTTAGTCAATCAATCACCTGTACAGAAGTGATGGTAACTTATAAAAATAGTATAAAGTTTGTCTATTTACATCTGGAAATTATATATTTATATTAAAATTAATAGACGTATCCTGTGTTAACTGTATTGATTCAGTTTACTATTAAATATTAAAACAAAGTGATGTCAAGCTGTTGACAGTCAACTAAATTGTGACAATTTGAGAAGTAAATTTTCATAAGTAAATTTAATTGCATGTAAATTGCAAATCTTTTACAGTTCAATTATATTAAATCATACATTTTTAGAATTTACAAAAGTTAAAATCGCAGGCAAAAGTTTTTTCTGAAATACAAGTTTTTCAGAAAAAACAAGTATACAAGTCCCAGTTACAGTCTGGTAAATATTCACCGAATTCAAATAATTAGTATTTTTGTGTGAAAAGTATTTTATATATCATTCTACATTTAACTCTTTATACAGTTCTTTAATTAAAATGACATTTTCATAATTATTTTACTTAAAAATATAAATTGTAAACATTATATCAGAAAAATATATTCATATTTCTTGGTTTTATCATATCGCATTTGAAAAATTCGTTCTTCTTCTAGATACTTCAGATATATCTTAATATCTATTATATATATTGCAGCATTAATCAAGGTAGCCAGCTATTCTTACATCTACAGATACCTTGCTGTAGATAAATTACAGTTATTCTTATATCTAAAGAATGGTATAGAAAATAAATAGCTTCAGATCTGGAAATCTGGAATTGGTTAGAAGTAGCACAATATCTCGACTTTTCCTTGTAGTTTATTAAAGAAAGATCAATATTTCCGATATTTCTTGTTCGGATATGGTAATGTAGATTAAATTTATGCCACTTTTTTGACACTGTTCTTTATTTATATTATCAGAAAAATTGTTGATATAGTTGGCATAATATTATAATATAATTCATAATATATTATGAATTATATTGTATTAATATATTATATATTATATTCATCATTTTTACTATAATTTGATTTTACAAGAATAATTTTTTAATGCAAAACAATGTATAGTCTATAATTATTTAACGTGACGTAAACTATAAAGTAAGAAAATAATAGAAAGTTTATCAGAATATCTTATACGTTGAAAAATTCTAATAAAAACTGTGTTTAACTCTGAAAATAATTACAATAAAATTTCGCTTTGTGGTCACCTCTAAAATTCTCTTGTAAAATTGCATGAGTTTTAATATAAATCAAACTCCATTTTAGTGGCTCACTTAATTAGCCAAGATAGGAGTAAAGTGATATTTATCATCCTTTACGTGGCCAACAGGAATTGGAAAATCCAACGTTTCTACTCAACGTATTGTTTAAAGTACTTTAAATGGAATTGAGCTTTGTTACTGTAGTTTTGCAACAATTTGCTGAGTTCAGCGACATTCAATAAAATAATCTTAAATTTAATTTTTCGAATGTAAATAATCTCCAGATTTTAGTACGAAGAAAGACAATTATACAAGTACGATAATTTTATACAAAATCTGATTGTATTTTCTAAAAAATATAACTGTTAATCAGCGTATGTTACTGATACGTCACTTTCAGCATTCAACAAAGAAAAGTATAGATAAGTTTGATGTAAAAGCCAGTTAATTTGAACACTTTTCCGACACTTGGACATTATTGCATATATAATGACTTCTGTTTATTAGATTTTTTAAATTTTCCTGTTAAAATACAGTTTTAAATAACAATTTCATAAACATACTGATTCAGTCTTCCCCCTATTAAACAATTCCGTTTATTACTGCACTTGCAGTACTTGAATTCACCCTACTGCAAACGTCTTGCATTCACTGTACTTGTATCCTATATTTGAATACTCTAGTATTTATTGTTTAAACTTTGATATTAGATAAGGTATTAAATTTCCAAATATTTCAAAGGATTATAGTATTATGTGCATTACTTCTTTGTTCTCTTATAATCTGTATTAAACTTTTTAAGCATTCTCTCTAATAACAGTTCTGCATGTCAATTTTTTCATAATTCCATTCAGGTGACAGAAATTTTTTCAAACTCCATTTATTTAGCCAGAAATTGCATAAGTATGATTTTCTGTATATTATACAAGCTCACTTGTTGGCGCTGTTGAATCGGTGCTTTATACATTATTTTCTCTGTAGAGATACTGTTGAAGTGAAACTTCACTTCATTCGTTATTTTTACATCTAGGATAAAAGTCCTAAACTTGAAAGTGACAAAACGATTTTTCATTGGCTTTTTTCGACAATCGCTATATAAGATTGGTCGAGAGAGTGTCACATGATAATATAGCGCCATTTTCTAGTCAAACGATAGATAAAAGTCATTGTTGTTCCTTTGTGTAGGTTTAACATTATTTCGCGTTTATTTTTCTTTTATTCATTATCTAATTATGTCGGCTCGTTTGCTTGTATGTGTTTTAATCGTGCATTAGCTACGTTAAAATTACCTTTAATATTATCGGAAAGAAAAAAAAATCGCGAAATAAACAAAATACAAATTCAAAAAATATGCAGAGAGAATTTGTATGTGAGGAAAGTTTAGATAATTTTAACGAAATTTAGCATGATTACCTAACGGAAATGAATATGTGATATTGCATAAATCACATTTTCTGTCTTTATTTTGTACTTATATAAGCAAATTATTGATAATATATTTAATTATTAAAATGTATTGTTATATATCTGTATTTAATACCGAGTTCATCTGTTTTATTAAATTGAAGAGCAATATAAAAAGTTTATAATATCTTAAAAATAAAAATATGATTTTAGAATTAATATTTTTGTTTTCGTCATCTAAAAACAAAGAATATCTTTAATTTATGCCTATATTTTGATGAAACTTTTACATTGGATAAATTGAAGAGTCTGTATTAAAGCAGTTCCTCTAAGATGCTGCAACGATGGAAAATGATCTTTCTAAAAATATATTTGTTTAGCATATACCAAACTTTTTAAAGAAATATTTTTGTCATTTATGTAATATTTTATTGTAAATTAAATTAGAAATTTCGGTTCTTTTAATCTCTAGTGACAAAGCATCGTATAGCGACTGAACAACGAAATTTGACGATAAAAATTTTTATGACTAAATCTTATTGTGAATAGTTATAATGTTAGCAAATAAATTTATTATATTTTAAGAAAATTATTAACATAATTTATATTAAATAATAATAATAAATGTTTTCCTCTTCTTTAGGTCATATCAGTACAGAGAAGTAGATGCTCAAAGATGAGATCACATATCAGTTTTTCCTGACACGAACCTGTATATATGAATGCATTTTGTATCTTTATCAATTACAATTGTATAATATTTGAATTTTACATGTCAACAACTTAACATAAGATTTCTTGAAGATAAAAAAATTGTTAAATTTACATTATTAATTTTAATTATTGTTTTCTTTATTTTAAAAAGAAATTAATGTAAATCTTTTCACGCATTTCATCACTAAGATATGGCAAGGCGAAAAATAAAACGATTTTTTAAAATGAATTGTGTATTTTATTATATTCCGAATATTAAATAAATAAAAACATCTTAGGAGTAAGTAATTTAAAAACTTAATTTATTTTTAAATAAAAATAAATTTGAATTAATTAATTAATTTTTAAAATAATTTTATAGCTGGGAAAATATTTAAAAAATCAACAAAGATTTAATTGACACTAGGTGGCGCTGTATTATAGACTATTGTATTAAACTGAGTTCTGTCATGAAACGCCATCTGGTGTCAATTACATAAATCAATTTTAATAAAACAAGAAAGTAATAGAGACATTATACAGTATTAAATTTAAGTCATCGATAATTTTAATGATTTAAGTCGTAGTTACAGCATTTTTATTACATCCAAAATTAATTTACTAGAACAAATTAGTATAATAAATTACATACAAGCTTAATGGCGTCTTTAGCTTCCCCTTTTAAAAGTTGTTTCATTTCATTAACAAAATTGGTTAAAAAATAAATGTAATATTAAGTGGGTCCATTATTACATTAAATTATGGTTTGATAGCTATTGAAGAAATGGTATGGTCATTAATCATTTTAGACTTTAAAAAGGCGCGAACATGGTAGGGGTTAAACTTCCAATACCTCTCATTGTTGATCTGATCTTAAATTTCATACTACAAAATTATGATCAGTTATAATGCGAATTTCTGCCTATATAGACTTACATAAAGACAGCCTTTTAGACTTTATATAAAGTCTAAATTCTTATTATTTTTGTATATTCATATTTTCTTTAACTAAATTTTCTTCTATATTCTTTAATTAGTTTTATAAATATTTTTCTTGATTGATTTTCTTGATAAACATCTTTCATGATTATTTCTTTTAATTGGACATCCATTTAATTGATAGATTTGTCTGATCACGTCAACGCTATAATGCTGGCCATAATTTTGTCAGTTAAGGGCAGACCTGATCCGCAACGGGGTTGATCAAAATAAGTAAGAGAAGGGAAGCGATACTTCGTTCTGAATTGTATTTACAGACGATAGGGGAAAGAAGAGTAATGCCGTGCACCTAAGAGAAAACACACAGATTTATTCAAACATCAAAACTTTATTAGTAAAATATAAGTTTGAAGTGTTCTTTACAATTTCGTTTTATTTATTTTACATATAAGTTATTTAAAAAATTTGTATTAATGACTTTCCAATGCTGTCCATCGAGTAGGAATGTCCGACCATGTAGGATATTACCGCTCAACGCTTGAGCATTGATACTCATTATTTCACTTGAAGTTTTACAACAATAATCACATTAATGGTTATTTGATGGTTTCTATACTTCTGCAATCTTTGTGTGATCAATTTTTACATTTCTGTCTGAGTATCCTTAGATTTTTGCTTTCTAACGCCTCTAGTTTGTGCTTTTCTGGAATAGCTGTTAGAATTTGTGAATTTTTTATTGTGTCTACTCAATTTTCGCCATTAATTATTGTTTGAAATACAAGAAACTGGTGAAGCATCACTTATATACAGGCACTCGTTATTGAATTTAGCTTACGTGAGCGTTATTATCCTTCATCGCCTTATTGGATTCTGACGCTTTTTTGTTGGCCTAATGCCTAACAGCATATAATAAATTAAACAAAAATCAGAAATAGAAAACTAAATACATAGCCTATAGTTTATACAAATAATGATTAAATCTAACAATTTAAAATAAAGATGTACTTATCCTCGACTGAAATTTGCAAAATTTTTAAAGCGATCATCTCACAAACAAACCAGGAATGAAAGAAAGAAACTGCTTCTGATGGCAACCACCACTTGACTATAGACTTATGATGACATTTGCTACCTGACCACAACAATCACACAATCACACATTCACAATTCCATTCTGTTTCGAGATACCTAAGTGAGCGTCATTGCCCAACTTTCCTGTATATTATTTACGGATGAAGACATACAGTATTAATCCATTCAAAAACAGCAATTATCAACTAAAAACAGATATATGGAAAATAAAACTTTAAAATTAATATAATTTAACAGTAAAAATTGTGTGTAAAACAGTAAAAAACTAGTAAAAATTAGTAAATAGCCAGTACGATAATAACATTTAAAATTTATAAGAAAAGCTGAAATGTTTTCTTCTGTTAGCTTCTTGTAAATTTTAAATGCAATTATCGTTCTGAACAGCCTCAATGAAAATAAAATTGAGAATATTAAGAAAGTCTTGCAATACATGCCTGTTGATCATTTGGCATCTCAAATTGTCAACTGGACTCTTACACGAAACAGCGATGACACTAACGAGAACTAAATCTAAAAAAAAATATGTTATTAATCAGTGTGAAGTTTCCTGCAGTCTAGTGCATTTATAAATTGATAGAAAGAACATATGTCCCAAATTTTGATGTTCAATATCGTGGAAATAAACATATGGTTCGAAATAGTGCCTATTGATATATGACTGTGTGAAATACCTCGGCCATTAGCCATTAAAATTTTCATAACACAGCTCACGAATATTTTTCGCTCTTCTGTAAGATTTGGATCATAGACATATTAGCGAGGTTGAGGCCGATGTTTTCAACGCGAAAACGTGTACGTCGGACGTTCGGCGCCGCTTTCCTATAAGCCTGGAAGTTTGACAATGGCGTTTGGAAAGTCAATGGAATCATGCTCGACATTCCAAAGGCCATTGCCAAACTTCTAGGCTTACAGGAAAGCGGCGCCGAACGTCCGACGTATACGTTTTCGCGTTGAAAACTTCGGCCTCAACCTCGCTATTCCGTTTCAATATAAAATGATTCGTCGTAAAGTCGGTGATTCCTCATAAAATGATCGGTCGTAAAGTGTAATACAGACTATTATAAAGGATGCCTGACAAAATATTGGAAATTTCATGAAATGTTCGATTAGTCTAAAAATAAATAAATCGAAGCGTTTAATAGAATATGTATACATTTATGAAATATAACGTTGAATGTAATAACTTATTATTTATCACGCCCCTAACTGTATCTTAATATCTTAATAACAACAATAGTAATAATTTATTATCTAATTTTAACTGATTATTTCAAATAAAACGAATTTATCTTACTTCATAATCTCGTGTGTATTTAGCATTTTTAAAGGGCCTATTTTTTATGTTGATTTCCCTAATCAGTGCATTGAGTTTCTTGTTAGAAAGTGCATTGAGTTTCTTGTTATATTTTTATATTATTCACTAGTAGATTCATACAGAGTGAAACCAGCATTCTGCTTGGAAATCGGATACAGAAGAGTCCAACTTTCATGTTTATATAAAAACTTGATAGAAACGGAAGGAAAAAATATCAGATTTAACTTTCTATCTGATAGCATCTCTCACTACCTATGAAAAAGAAAAGACACAATAAAAAAGAAACAAACACGATGTAAATTTAAGAGGAGTACATTTTAGAAGTTTATATAAATTTTTGGTTTAGCGAATTTCTTTGTAAAGATATCTCGTCTATACCTATGAATATAATCTCTACATCTTGACTTTTTTTCTTCTAGTATCAAAAAAATCCAATTGATGCTATTTCTGAAAGTAAATCAAAGCTTTCAGACAGATGACTTCTTCTATTCTCAAATAAAATTGACAGAATTAAATCATCGATCACTTAAAATTACCTAGATCAGATCAGAATAGGTAAGATCGAAAGAATATTTTTCTTGTTTTTATACTGTTAAATTCGTTTATTTTAAAGTATACTTGAGGGAAAAAAAATTCCATTATCATCCGATGAATGTCAAAATTGCTGCTTTTAATGATGAAATAAACTTGATTTACTCATTAAATGATGCTAATTATCTTAATTATGTTACTCCTAAACAATAGAATATTACTAAAAATTATATTTAGAAAACTGTTTTATCGTAATTATAATCTATATTCACTGAACGATTATAATTAATAATTATACAGAAACTATCTAACAAATAATTATAACTTTGTGAAATGATTAATGAATGAAAATTAATTAAACTAATAATCAATTTCAAAATCAATCAAATTAGTTTAATCAAGTTATCATCATTATTGGTAAGTTTAGAAATAATGCCGAAAATTAACAAATACAGTCATATCAAATAGGCCTACGTTAATTAAACTTTATAATCTTTTTAAATTTATAAGAATATGTAAAAAATATTAATGAAAATTAGCATCCGACATTACACTGATCATAACAGTAATAACAGGATGTAGCCCTCTAATTCGTCCTTTCTTTTGTCAATCTTATCCATTGTTTCTCAAGTTTTCTGTCTAGATTATCTCTCCACCATCTTTCTGGTCTCCATCTCTCCATCTTCCTCTTCCATTCTCCTACTCTCTTTGTCCACCTGCTATCCTTCAAACATTACAAAAAATTGCTTAATTTGTGATATGATTTGACTACATTCTACATTATTTACACTACTACATAAGTTTAAATGCATTAATTTCTATAATATTGAATTCGTTTCTACATCGCGTTATCTATTTGTTAACAGGGCTGGATTTACCCAAACACATTCAAAATTTAAACATATGGCCGGTCACAACTATGGCAATTAGAGAGGGCCAACTGGCATAGGTAAAGTGTGGAAATCGTTATGCCTCGAGCTGATTAATTTTGATACATGATTAATTAACAAGCGAAATAGTAAAGCCACTTCTGCTTCGTTTACTTATTTACTCCGAAATAGAATTCAAAATTTAGCCGCAGTACAGTTCCAAAAAATCTAAATTATAATACTAAAAATATTAAGTTATAATAATATTATTAATTATAATTATAAAATGTAAAAAATTTATATCGTAAAATATTTTTGTCAATAGGTGTGTTAAGGTAAGAAAACAATTATGAATATAACTGACGAAATTTATACTAGATGGCGCCTCATTACAGTGGAGTGGAGAAACGCTTTTCATTGTAATGATGCGTCAATCAACTTAATAAATCATTTTTCATGATACAATAATTATAAAATAATTGATTACTTTGGTGAAATAAATCATAATTTTAGATTTTTTACCATTTACCAAGGTTTATTTAACAAAAAAAGAAATTAATGCTGTATGGTGTTTAGGCTAATTTGGATTAAGATTGCATAAATTCAAAAGTAGAACACATTATTAGATAGCACTGTGATAAAAAATAATAGCACTCTAGAAAATAAGTAAATAATTCTAATTAAGTTAATTTTATTGAATTATCAATTATTGAATATTTATAAAATCATTTTGTTATTATGTCACATATTTCAATCCGGTTGCTATCGCACAGTGGATCTGGTCAAAGGTCATGATGAAACGCAAAAGTCCTCTTAATTTTCAGGGGGCGAAAAGTGCAAAAAACAACAGAAAACATAAAGCTAGACTTTAACCATCGATTGATTCATCGTCAATGACTGCATGAAACCACTGATGTTATGTGAAGTCATCACACACTACACAGAGCCATAGACTATGACGTCTATGCCAAATAATACCAAAGACGTGTGCATGTGAGATTATATGGACAGCTGACGCATGTATGCACGATGCCCATCGCCAACAATTTTTATTTGATTTTTTAAAAAATACAAATTAGAATATTTTTAGTAAAAATGAACAAATCGGGACATTTCGGACAAACAGTTCCAATCGGGACATATTGCAACTCTAATTAGGATCAGTATCTTTTTTCAAAATAGTTTATCTCTTTTCATAAAGTCTATCGCTTAATAGAAGGTTTACCAGATATATTTTATATTCGTCCGAAAAATTAATTAATCATTCGTTTGAAGTGACTTTCCATACCCGCTTCTCTGCCATGTTAGTAAACATCATCATCATTACCCATGGGCTCATTGCTCGTTTGTGTCTGATGCCTTTTCCACTGTTTTCTTCCATTTCTCTCGATCCATTTCCCATTTTCTCGATTTCTCTACATTTGCTTCACACACTTCTTCACGTCATCAATCCATTCTCTATGGTCTGCCTGTTTTGTTAGATCCGTTACTAAACTTGCACGTGTTAAATTTTCTCTTCATTTGTGTCATACTTTCCTATTGGCTAAATAAATGCGGAAAATGTTTAGTCTAAAACTAGCAGCTTTATAAAGTCATTATAGTCACTATCACCGAGCGGACTAACAAACTAGCTGATGTTCAACTTACGGCAGTGAGTTGCATCGACCATAACGATCACTAAATGTTTGACAACTTCTCACATAGCAGACTAGTGTCCCACTAAATCCTATATAGTTAAAAACCGGTAGTCAGAACTTCTCCTCTTCTGTTTCTCCTATAAATCCTGGTATGCTATTTTCTCAACCTGACTGCAACATTTTTTTGACAGTAATGTTTCAATGCAAATATACGACTCCGAAAAATTCTTATCGAGTTCCTTGTTCAATACAGTAACAAAATCTTTTGCTTCTTTGAGTCTCTCGTAAAACTTGCAAAGTTTTACTGGGGTCTGATTCATTTGACGCAAGGCAGGAGCAAAGTCAAAATTCTTTGTTTGTAAGTAATCCGAAAGCAGTATTGTCATTTCACATATATCATTAAAAGTGTCCGAACCCACAATTGGTTTAATAAAAAGTTTCTCTTAATGCTCACTGGACGGAAAAAGTCAAATAGAAAATACCCCACATTTCGTGGAAGAAAAGAAAATAAATTAGATCTTTATTGCTTTTTAGTATTCTAACTACACAAATTTCTAAGTACTTTCAAGATGATAAGCCCGTCATAAGAGGCTCCAAACATATTTCACAAAATTTAGAAAATTTTAAAAGACGTATCATGCATATCAAGATTGCATAGGTTACATTTGTTGAAGTAATAAAACTTACCTCCCATTTGTCCTGATCATTTTTGTTATATCAATGCAAAATTTCATTTAGAACTCAGTTAAAAATGAAACTGAAAGGATATATGAAACTATGAAGTTACTATGAAATAAACTATGAAATACTATAACAATGCTTTAACATTTACAAAAACATGGCTACAGATCCACATCGCTATGGATAACTCGGAGATAGAATTGCCAACCGTCCTACATTTATGAGGACACTCCTCCAGTAAACTATATTGTCTTTTTTTGATAATGTCCTTTTTTCAGTAGGCCTACAATTATTTGTTTTTGTTTAATTTTACTTTATTTTCTCAATATTACCAACAGGCGGAGTTCCAGTATTACATTTTCTTATTCAAAAGAAGCGATTTTCAACCGGTGTGCAAAAGATTTTGATATGAAGCAATAAAAATTGGAGTTGTGATATCTCTATTGCATCGAACGAATCATTAAGAGTGATAAACTTTCCGATTAGTGTTATTATACCTGTTATTATAGACATAATCTTTCTATGTGCTTATGGGTATCGCATGGCAATTGTCCTGCGCTTACACTGTATCGTCGGCACTGTATGAAGACAATCAGCTTTAATTAAACAGGAGTTACATCAAGTCGACTGCATTACTTTACGATTGCATGGGATTCTTCAGAACCCACTTTCTAGTCCGAAATTGTGAAGTTTAGGGCATTACATCAAAAACTATGATCATATTTTTATGACCGTAATTTGTCTTGTTTCTAACAATATAAAACACTTTTGGATTAACAAAATACATATTTTATGTGTAATTTTTTGTAATTTGATCTGAAAAAATCAAAAGTAAACAATATTTCATTGATTAAAAAATACGTTTATGTTACATATACCTATATTTTAAAAGGTTAATAAATAATTTCTGTCATAAATAACTGATTATTAATTTGTATTTCAATACAAAGTATCATAAATAAATGGGCTTTCAAAGAGATTTTTCAAAAAAGGTTGCGACGGGTTTAACCTTTTTTGAAACAGCCGATACATTTCTTAATACTTGAATTGTGTCGTAAAACTAATAATTTGTTTAGTGTGCTGTACAGTATAGTACAAAAGGTTGAAAACCGCTGTACTAAAGAAATGGTTTTATGAAGATGTACTAGTTACTGTAGTAACTCCCAATGTTAAAGGTACAGTACATTAAATTATGAACTATCAAAACCAGGTGGTTTGATAGTTCATAATTTCTATTGCTGAGAAACATTTTATTAAACAAGCACAAACGTTTTCAACCTAATGCAATAGGCCATCTTCATGTGTAACCTAATTCGAACTCCTTTTAAAAATGGAACTAGTAATAAACTATCAAACCCACATTCCTTCATTAAGTATAAAAAGCTGAGTTTGGTTAGTTGTTTTCTGTACATTATAAGTAATTCAGTAATAGTTTCGTCTTAATCACTCACTAGAGTAACAGAAATTAACTGTAATGAATCATAGAAAAGCAAATAAAATTTAGGAACTTAATTAGGGTGGCATTGTGCAATAGTCGGTAATAATTCTAACAGAATTTAAAAAACTGTTATTTAATGTTTTATAATTTACTGTTAGTTAACAAATATCTATAAGAAACTACTTTGTTATAAATGTTCTTATGAACAATTGTCCATAAGAATGTGAGGCTCAGGATAGGTCCGAACCTCACTAAAATTCGAGTTAAAATCATTTATTTTTAGGAAAAAATTATCATATTTTAGAGAAAAAAAATAGAAGTTAGAAATAGTTTTTCTTAATGAAAACGACGCGAACTTTTAAACAATAGAACAATGGAGAAACACAGATCGTCTATCTCTGAATGGGAATCGAATTAAACTTCGATTTTGACCTCTCCCGCGCCCCCGAAAGGTTTCGAATTGTCGCCAGGTGACGAGGAGAGACCAATCGGAAAGCGGAATCGGAGGAAAACGGATAAAACCTAAGAATTCAAGGACGCGACGGCTTCTTCTCCAGAAAGTTCCAAGTGACGGATCTATTGTTGTGGGTGTGTCTCGTGCCCAACTTCGTCTCCGTCTCCCGATCTCGGATCGACATCTTTCCATCAACGGAAGTCGACCGCATCGTTCCGGAGTCGTCGAGACGTCGAGGGAACTGGCCATTCGCGACCTAGGGACACTCCTTCAAAATGAGACTATATTCGAAAGGAGAGGAAGACCCAGAGGCTACTGCCGACCTAGAACTTCCAAGATCGCGGAAATCTTGTAAGCTTCTTTCGTGTCAAATAAACGGTTTCTTGTAACTGTAGAGTCTGTCTCAGTGCCGATTGCCCACATACAACCCTTCGCGACCGCTCGACCCTCTTGACATAGTCTGCACCCTGTCGGCAACCTTACAAGAACATTTATAACCATTGTACCCAAATGTTCTTATAGACAATTGTCCATAAGACCATTTGGGTACAAGAAAGTTTGCAACGCTACCAGGAGACATTAACTGAGTTTGCGGTAAGTGAAACTTCCACTTTATTACAGAGATTGTTTTGGTTTATCGACAGAGAAGGTGCTGCTCTACTCGGGACCTTACGCGTCAGTAGCTGTAATTATAAATTAAAACTTAAAACGATTTTTTAAAAATTTTTGTTGTTTGCTTAGAGTGGTCTTACTAAAGTCAATAGAAGGGGTCTTTGGAGAAACTTTCAATTTCCCGATAGGTAGGCTTACCAGGTGTTCCGCTTTGACCGGGCTGTCCCAGTTTGATGTGGCCCCTGCGTCCCGATTGGTTTGTCATTTTGTCTCGGTTATTTGGTAACATTTTAAAAGTGTCGAATATACAAAAAGTAAAAATAGTACAGCCTCTGGTAAAATGGCAATTTGGCAACTAAAATATTCAACCTGTTACACTCACTGTTGCCAATCTAACTATTTTGTATGTAGATCTTTTAATGTCTAGATGTTTTCCCCCAAAATTTATAGCATGCGGCCTAATGAATTTAAATGTTTTATTTTTTCATCCAGATATTTTTTCACAGAATTTATAATAGCATATACTATTAGATCCAAATATTTTTATTTCATTTTTTTTAGATATTTTGTTTCAATTAGAGTTGGCAACACTAAAACTTACACTGACGACGTCATTGTCGCGCATGTCTTATCTTAGTTGAATTCAAATTGCTAGTCAGCATTTGCGATTATTTTCTACTGTACATTAAATTAATTTAACTTCCAAAATGCCGAAAAGAAACTGTGTTTACTGTTGAATTAAAAATGGATTATCCGTTTTTGAAAAAAGTTTGTAATCGTATTGACAAAGTGAAATGTGAACTGTGTTTTTCGGAATTTTCAGTAACTTCTGGTGGCGTTCGGACATTAGAAATCACTTGAAATGTGCGAAACAAAGCAAGCCTAGTAGCAGAGGAAGGAACTTTCTCAAATGTATTGTCATATTTTAAAGGTACCGATTTAAGTGTCAAAAGAATTTTTAATAGCAGCTAAAGAAGCAACGTTTGCATTTCGTGTTGCTATTCACAATCTCAGCTTTACGTCAGTTTATCCAAATTGATTTCGAAGTTCTTTGAAACAGAGTTTAGACAAGCCAGAACAAAATGTGAAGCTGTCATTGTTAATGTGATTGGGCCACTGTTGTTTCGGCAGCTCTGCGAAGATTTAAATAAAACAAATTTTGTTACGGTATCAGTAGATTCTTCTAACAAGAAAGAAATTAAAACTGTGCCAATTGTTGTGCGGTATTGCGTACCAGATAGTGGCGTAAAAGTTAAACTTTCAGACTTTCAATTAGTTCCCGGTGAAACTGCAAAAATATTGACAAACCATTTAATGTCAGTTATAAAAACTTATAGCAAAAAAATTATTGGATTTTGCGGAGATAGTTGCAATACTAATTTTGGAGGTGCTAAACATAGAGGAGAAAATAATATTTACAATAGATTGAAGAAGGATCTACGAAGAAATATTGTTGGCATTGGTGCGGTGCTCACATCGTACACAACTGCCTTCAAACTGCAGTTGACGTTCTACCTATTGAAATAGAAGCTTTAGTGGTCAAAATTTATAATTTCCACATTTATACGTTCGAGTCACTCAACTAAGAGTCCTGTGAATTTGTAGGTGTAGAGTATAAAAAGATTCTTCAACATGGCAACGCCCATTTTCTTTCGCTAATTCCAGATATTGAGAGAATACTTGAAATCTATGAAATCTTATTTTATTTCACAAGAACACCGTCTAGTGATGATAAAACAGTTTTTTTCATACTGATTGTGGTGAAATGTATTTGTGGTTTGTCCAAGGGCAACTCAAATTGCTTAGCAAAGCTATCTTGATTATGGAAAGTACAAAAGCTAGTGCAACTAATATTATCAGTGAACTTGGAAAATTAAAAACAAACCTCGAGGAAAGGCGTAATAATAACTTTTTGCTCCAAGAAGCAAAAGAAACGTTTTAGAATAGTAAAAAATAATGGAAGTATTAATATCAATACAATCCTACAAGCGTTTACAACATTTTATGACAGATGTCTCCCTTACATTGAACTATGGGAAAACAGTTTTGGTGGAGCAGAATCTTTTACTTGGATAAACAACAATGAAGTAACATGGTCTGAAATTGAAACTACAAGTGAAAAAATTAATGAAACTGTTGCAAATAATACAAAAAACAATGGATCAACTGTTTAATGAAGTAAAAGCTTTTTGGTCAGCTAACTATGAAATTTGGAAAAATACAAGTTGTGATGAAAAATGGATACAACTTTCAGTCATTTCAAAGAAAAGAATATTTCATTGCCCAATCTTGTTCAAATTATAGAATACATTTTTAGCATGCTAGGCATATTCATCATACGGTCTGAAGAAAGAGGTAGAATTGGCTGAATCGACCGTAAAAGCTTTACTACGCTGCAAAATTAACAGTGAACTAAATTGCAGTGAATTTTTCGATGCCATTAAAAATAACAAAGAATTTTTTAAAGAAAGTTCACACTAGTGATAAATATTAATAACTTCTTAATAAGAAGGTATTGAACATACCTTCTTATTAAGAAAGTTGATTATTAAAAATTGCTTTTAACTTACTGTTGTTTTTTGTTAACAACTTTATTTAGCCTTTTCAATCATAGAAACTTATCGTAGTATGCTTTATTTTCTGTTGTATTTTCTCAAAATTGTCCCAATTTGAGGAAAAAATATGGTAAGTCTACCGATAGGCAGTATGCGCCTTTTTTCAGTTAATGTCAAAAATGCATTGGAATATATAAGCGGCAATGCTAAGAACATGCGTCATAGACTTTTCCTCAGTCTACGCATTAATGCAGCGAAAATACGGGCTTCTTTCTCAGGATCACGCTTATGATATCAAAGTGGGCTTTATGATTGACCCTGTTTCTCCTAATGTGCAATACCCAACGCATTATGCAATCGTAGTTAGGCGCATTTCTGACACCATAAACAGCAAAACTCATTTTAAACGGCCGTTACACTCTCAAACTGAATACTTAACGATGCACTTAGCGTGTTCTCCATAGTCCGCGTCATTTTTATTTTTGTTACGTGACGAAACTATACAATTAAAATCTCGCCTTATCTCATCGTTGTGGCAGAATTTGAACTTTCATACGACTAATGTACTAATATGTTTATTATTACATAAACTCCAAATTATTCTTGTATTTTCTAATTTTAATTTGTAAAGAACGATTTATAAAATTCAATTTTATTTTATTATAGGGCCCTTAAAAATTAATGCTTTCAACATGCCTTTTTTTTTAAAAAAAACTATAATTGGTATTTTACATAAATTATTTTTGAAATCAGTAAAATAATAATTTATAACTTTAAAGATAGATGTTTATGAGTTTCAGAAACATTCATTTTTCATTATTAGAAATATTTCTAATAATTATTTTCTCGTTATATTTTAATTAATTCTTTAATCTGAAAAAGTTTTTGGTGTAAATAATATTGATATTTCTGAAGTAAATGAAAAATAATGTTCATTTTATAATTACAACAGAAATATTTTATACATAATTTTAATTAAAAATATGCTTCATTATCTGCTCACACTGAGTATTACTTCCATTGACTTGAAATTAATTTTCAATGCGAGATAATAAAAAAAAGTGCCGGAAGGATAATTTAGCTCCCGTCCAGCTAATAAAGAACTTCAAAATTTAGTTATTTATTTAAAAAATATGGTAGTAATGTAATATTTAGAAGCAGAATAGGACCAACCCATATTTGCAAATGGTTCTGATCTCACTTTTCTCGGACTTGCATATTTTATTTTTTATGAAATAAATTACGTAGTATAAATCTGTTTTCTTTTCCCCTTATATTAAAAATATATTATTTAAATTAAAAATATAACAAAGGCCTTTCTGATGTACAGTGAGGCTCAAGCCAAGTTTCTCTGCCGACGGATTTCGAGAATTATCTAAAATATTAATCAATTAACAAATTAAATTAAAGTTGCTTATTTAAAGTTTGAAACTGCGTGTAAATATTAAATATCGCTCTATGTGGACCTTTACACAGGAGATAGAAAGACCGTTTTGGTCGAGCCCAATACTTACGAGGGCCAGAAAACATATCAGGCTTTATTATTTAAAAAAATACAGTATAGTTTAATTATTTAAACTGTTGTCAACATTTAAAAGTTATTTTTATTTACAATTAACTGCCGTTTGTTTGAATTTTATTATGAAAAAATAAATAGTCTAAATAAAATAAACTTATCCTTATATTCCAACATTTATGTATTTATCATATCATTTAAGTCAATTACAGTATTTAATTTATAAATTGACGTTTTTAATTATTTTTATTGTAATTAATAATGTTTTTATTATCATACTTACATTGACATTTGACTTAAATTTAAAATTTCTCATAAAATTAACACATTACATACTATATATTTATACAGTTTATATTACTATAATATGTGTAAGTATTTATTTAACACATGTTACAGTATTGTTTAACACTGCACGTGCACACGTTCACGCGTTAAGATATGTCTAAATGTATCAAATATATATTCATTATTTTAAATTATTTTATATATGTTACTAGCAACATATAAAATATTTAATTAAATTTTTATAAAATTAATAATAAAAATTACATAAAAATACATTTTTTATCACATTCTTAGATTTCTTTATTTCTTGGCATTGGCAATTTTCCATAGAACTCTGTTGTAACATAATTAATGTCTTAAGTGTTTTTAAAGAAAATTTAATATTAAATATTTTTACAATTTAAATAAAGTTTCTAGCTAAATTATTTATTTATTTTTCAATTTAAAAATAAAAAACAAGAAAAAAAGAAGAGTTTCAGCTCCTGTGTAAACTTTTCTTTTTGTAAGCTTTGCTATAAAGTTTAATAGAAGATTTCTAAAACAGGAAGCAAGAAGATTGAATTACTAATACATTAATATAAAATTTAAAGTTAAAAAAACGTTTTTCTTTCAATGTCATGTCTAAAATTCTTCTCCAGCTGTTACGCCTCCTCTGGATCATCAGTGGGGACTATTTACGTGAAGATATTAATAGTGGGCACAGTGCCAACATCCCAAAATTGCAACGGAAATCAGTGACAACACATGGAGTTGAAGGATGTCAAGTAACTTCGATAAAATGTCGTTTGGACGCGTATTTTCACTAATTTATCTGCTAATTAAAATAATTGGGGTAACAAATTCTGCCGAAACAACAGAATTATGGAATGATGAGAACTTTGCTCGTTTCTCTTGGGATTGTAAACGAATGCCAAATAATGCCAAGTATTCCAAGGAGGATGACGGATTTCAGATTAAAATACACGGAAATCCTGAGAGTTATACACCATTAAAAGAGTATACAGGTGAGTAATTTTAATTAAAATTATCTCCATTTAGCTAGTTACGCTATTCTAATTTTTGTTTTTGTTTTCTTCTAAATTTAACTGTTTACTCGAGTTCCCTCTTAAGTAGGTTATGATTTATATCGGTTATAATTAATCTAAAAAACACCCTGTGGTAGTTTCAAAGTAAACAATCATCATATTTTTTAATTCAGTTTAGTAAACAGCAGAGAAATTCGCTTCTGAAAAGTCAATATCGATGATTTTCTTTTAAAATTTAGAGGCAGTAAACTTATTAAACGTGTAATATATAAACTTATTAAGGATAGTTTGTGTGTAAAATATGCAAGTTAGTTAAGTGTTTACTTAAAATTTTATATAATACTTATAAAATAAGCTTTGTAGGAAATTTTATAGCTTTATTATAAGCGTTATATGGTGTAGCACTTTATATGATATGCCGGTGATACTTCAAAATGATAAATTTACAAATATTGTTGATAAATAACAATTGAATAAGATATTATAAAATTATAATATATAAAGGTAGAACTATTTTTATATATATTTTTTGTAAATAAATATCAAATTTTTTCACTTATTTTGTAATGCCGTTGGACTATTAAAACAGTGTTAGTTTTCAGTGTTATATATAATAATTATAATGTTATTAGATTACCAGTATTAATAATAATATAAACTAGCATCTTTGATTAGTAGTAAAATAAAATACTCTAAACAGGATGGCCATAAAGTTAACCAATCTAAAGTCTAACTTGCTATTTTATTTAAATACTTTATTATTTACAAATTATGCAAACTATTTTATCTATTTATTAGTAATTTTTTTATGTAATAGTGTATATTTGTATACTATAATTTACAAACTAAGTACAGAGTAATTATATAAATATAAGAAAAAAAAAATTATAGTAATATGGTTAAAAATATTTATTTTTATGTAATTAATTTATTAATTAATAATTTAATAAATATTTTTATAATATTAAAAATATCAGCTCAAGTTATGAATAACCTCCTTGTTTTTGTTGCATTATTATGCAACATATGCTTTAAATGTGATCTGCCTTCTTATATTACAGTTTTCTTAGGAAAATATTTATAAAGTCAATTGAATTTACTCAAAATATTTCCTTTTAAAACAAAGAATAAAATCATTTCAAAACTTTCTATTTTAATAATATTTATATTCATATAATAATAAATTTTATTCCACAGTTAATTAAGATAATGAAATTACATTTCAATATATGATGATTATTAAATTTTCATATTTAAGTTAATTTAAAAATATTATAATTTCAAAGTTAATTTTCTAAAATTTTATTAAATTGAAGTTCATATTTTAATTTATTATTAAACTTTAAATAAGGTAATCAATATATTTAAATATAATTAACTGTGAAAGAGTAATTATATTTTATTACGTAATTAATTAATTAATTTATTTACGTGATTTCAATATTAAATATTTATATTTTAATTAACTTAAAAATAATTATTTTAAAAGCTAAGAATTTAATCATTAATGTAAAATGTAAGCATTAGATTTATAATAAAATTAATTAAATAAATTTAAGGCGATTAAACTTGAAAAAAATCGAAAAAATTTCAATAAAATAAAAAGAAATTATCCAAAACTTCCTTCTTGGTTAAATTATGATAAGTTTTGTAAGTAATTTAAATTACTTTTTTTAGAAATTTATTTTGTGAAATTAAAATTTAGTTAAAAAGAAATTCTAAATCTTAATTAGAAAGCGATTTTTAAATAAATTTGTCTCCATTAAGATATTTTTTTATGTATATTAAAATATAAAATTACTTTATTTATAAAATCAATAAAATAATATACAGCCTCCATTTTAAAAAAATGTCATAATGGATGTACACTAATTAATGTAAATTATAATACTGTTTAAATTCATCCAAATCGATTTTTTTAGAAGGGCATTTGGTCAAGGTTATTAGATTTTTTAAAAATTTATAACGTTTATATTATTATTATCTTTTACTTGAAAAAATACATTGTACTTTGTATGTAAATATCTTGAATTAGTTTGTAGGAAATTCAAAAAAATTTAATCCTGTGAAATTATTTTTGTTGATATAAATATTCTTTATATTCTTAAAAATAAAAAAACAACCTTTAAATGTCTTCAAATACTTTTCTAAGACAATTTTAAGATATTCTAAATGACTTAATAATACATTTTAAGGCATTTAAAAATTAGAACTGAAATAATTAATTTAAAATATTGTAAAGTAATTAGAAGGTTGTAATACAATATATTATTGATTGAATTATTTTTAAAATATTATTCAATATAAAGTATAAATTATTTTTAGTAACAAAGAATTTCAAAAAAATCTCGAATAATGAATAATAATTTGAGTTTGATATTTTCTGAATTTATTTAATAAATAAATATTTTTATTATTTCTTGAACTGATAAGTGTTTTTTCCAATGTTAATAGTTATTTTAAATCCGAGAATATGTAAGATACAAGAATAAATACAAGTGTACTAGCACAACATCCTCATACAACATGTTTTGTATACCCATTCACAAATTTGGTTCACAGAAAATGTATACCTACTTTGGTAATTCCAAATTCAATGTTTACTTAATAAGAAATCTGTTGTGCTTTGAATTTAAGCAACTGAAGGTATGTATGCAGTTGTCTCAACACTATTTCTATATCACTTATTTGAGTATGACATGGACATGAAAATTTTAGAAAGTTTTAGCAATAAGTGATTCCAGTGCAATCCCGTTGAAAAATAATGCTCTACTAACTATTATTTTAGCTTCTTAGCTTAAAATGAAACATTGATTTACTTACTGAGTCTTCTTACGTATAATATAGCTGTCATAATCTCAGGAGAAACATTTAATTAATAGTAGACTCCCATATACGTTTTGATCTAATGTTTGTACTATTAAACACAAAATAAACATTATGTCTATTCTGTGGTCATTCTGTCTATCCTACCCATCTTGCATTTTGTGCTTATTTAGATCACTATAAATAACATACACACGACCACTGGGCGCCAATGGCGAACATTTTGAAGTTTTGAAATGATGTTACATAATTCAATGATATGGTATATTGGTATAAATTATACGTTGTAATAAAACTATCCAATTATTGTTTTTCAAAAACATCTAAAACATAGATATGTGATTCAACAGTCAATAGCGTGTAATTGAACTCGGTGCCAATGTTTAAGAGATAGTTTCTAGGGCAGTGATGGCGAATCTGTGACTCGCGTGACGATTTCACAGTACCATATTGAATATTTAGAAAGTATTAAGGTTTTATAAATTATAAAAAATATATTTGATCGATTTCAAGCCTACCAGTGCCGAGTGGATAAAACCACTGGACATTGATTCGAGGGTTCGCGCCTGGCCAACGGGCTGGTCACGTGGAGTTTTCCGGTTTTCTTCGTGTTTGTAACACCTAAATATGGCCGAGTTTCTAATCAAAGACCTCCCGGAGGCATTCTTCTCAGAAGATTGCCCACGTGTCGCGTTGTCGTAACCAAATAAATTTGAAAACTTTGCGTATGTACTGTAGTATGAAAGCGGGGTTCCGAAGTTTCTAGTTTTGAAGGCCTAACTAAAGTCTTAAAGGTCATTGATTATGAAACTCAGAAAAATTATCATCAAATAATTAATTCCCATTAAACGAAATATTTGTTTCCGTTTTAATCACATTATCGTTATATTTACATTTATATAGCGTTTATTGTTATTTTTGTCATATAGATTATACATAACAGTAACCATCTTAAACTTTCTTCTTTTGCCTTTTAAGTATTTTCGTTTTATTGTAAAACGAATAGATAATGCTAAATTTTAAAGTGGATGAAAGGCTTTTTTACATTTATTATAGCAGGTCTTCTTGGACATTTACGTATCTCAATTCTATGACAAAAAAAAGCATTAAAAATACAAAATACTTTAAAAAGTTGACAATTCTAGTGTTAGTACTTTGGCGGAGAATACGAAAAGTAGTTTTTTTTTTTTTTTTTTTTTTTTTTTTGTAAGCCGTATGTAGAAAACGAAGTGAATTTTGGAAAATCTTTATAGAAGATTTTAGGCTTATTTTTGCCCCTAGAATCTATCTTTAAAATATTCACACCGAGTTCAATGACACTGTATTTATACATGTACTTTGAATCATTCTGTACTCTTTTTTTAGTAGTACAAAAATTTTGAATTGAATAAATTAAATAAAAATTCTACTTTATTCTTTTCTGAATTTACAGTTGTCTTCAAATTTTAATTTTCTCTACGTACATATATTGAAAATAATTTATAAACTATTGATATATTTTATAATATAATTGTTTGGAATTGTATAATGCTAAGATAAACTTTTTTACTCTTTATTTCCGGCCAATCTTTGGTCAAGAGGACAATACCACTGAATACTAGTCGTGGGTTCGCGCCTGACCAACGGAATGGCCAAGTGAAGTCTTCACATGTCTAACACCTAAACAAAGCCAATTTTTCACACAAAGTCCAATGAGAGGAGTCCGATTCTTGGCAGGTCGCCCATGTGTTGCGTTGTCGTATATCTTCAAACCAAATCAAACTCTTTCCTTCTTCAAGCATTAAAAAGATTTGTTTCTATGGTCATCATGGACTGGATGGAGAAACTACAGTTGCTAGGCAGGGATTACGAAGTAACTCTTCCAACTATCTCTGAAGATTATGAAAATCCGGATTTGAACTCGGATCTTTTAGCATGGAAACTCAAACTCAAGCTCGGATTCTCAGAAATCTAAAATTCTGATAAACCCAGAGATTCTTACTGTAGATGATTAACACCTTAGCCACCGGGTCTCAAAATATAACAAATTGTTTTAAATAATAACTAAATTTTTATATAACACTAATTAATACTTCTCTATTTTGTATTTAAGGTCATAATTTTTTACCGGAAAATTATTTAAGTTAAAAAACAATATTATTACTTTATAAAATATTTCAACGCTTCTTTATACAAATTTTTAATTTGTGTAAGCATTTCTAAGAGAATTCATCATGGCAATTTAGTTAAAAAAGTCATTGTAAATAGATTAAATAAGAATTTTTATTAAATAAATTATAAGACAAGAGAACAAGGAATATTTGAATTATATGCTTTTGTAGTAGAGCTGAATTTTATTTTTATTTTATAAATAAACTGTATACTTTTTCCATTCTATATTTAAAAAATTTAAATAAATATTTTGAGTTTTCTTTATGATGGGAACATTCATATTCTAAAACAGATGTTAGATTCTCCAATATCTTATTTCATGGTTCTAAAAATTTCACTCTCTGAAGGAAAATGTTTATGTTAAAAAAACTATCTTTAAAAATTGGATTTTACTTTCTTATGATAATTTCTATTTTTATATACTTTTTAAAATTTGTTTTTATATATAAAAACAATTTAACGAAAATTGTTTACTTATTATCGTCACAAAAATTTAATCTGAGTAATTTTAATAATTTAGTAATACAAGTTTAATCAAAATGATACTACAATCTTAACATTTACTTCACATTAATTACAGTCAAACCTCGATATAGTGTCTTCTTAATTAATGGAGAACCTTTCGATATCTGTAAATTATAAATGTACAACTTGACCAACGACATTGTTACTGCAAATTAAGTGACTTTCAAACTCAATTTTAACCTTACATGCAGATTCCGTTACTATATATAATAGTTATTATCTGAGGTACAGTACTTCGTTTTAACGCCACACTCGATTTAATGTCACTTTTAGAAGAAAACAAATAGTGGTGCTAAATAGAAGTTTGTACGTGCTTTATAACAAAAGATGCTATCAAATGAAAATATAAGTATAGAAGCTCCTAACAATATCTCGCAATCCTTCAACATAGACCCATACCTGGACCTATATTGAAGGATACACAGTACGCTATATAAGCTATAGCTTAGTGTCTCATGCTACGGATCAATAGCTTAAGGCTTTTTAATTTGTTAGTATTTGTTGGAAAAGAACGATCCCTTATACTATTAAAGCTTAGGATCACAACTCTAAACCAAGCCTTGATCCTACGTGCAGCCTGTACACATTAATGAGATAATAAAATTCATGCTACCATTTCCAGCTTTTTAAAACAGTTTCTCGTTGCTTGTTATTATGACTCATTTCATTCTTAATAAATGATGCCGAATTTTAATTTTTAAATCAAAATAAAGTTTCATTAAAAAATTTAGAATAAAAGTTGATATGAATACTAAACTTTTTTTTCATTTTTTCAGTTATTTTAGAAAACGAAACTCCAAATAAGAAATTTTCAGTTTTTTATCTTGTAGTTGAATCAGCTTCAAATAAACCTCAAAATGTTGGAAAATTTAAGGTAAAGAAATTATTTTAAACATAATTGTTTAAGATCAATATAATTTTAAAATTTTCAGCATTTTCAATTCGGGTATATTCATTAATTTTCTATAAATTTAAGTTTGAATATACAGTATTTATATTATGCGTTATTTTCACTTCTATTTCTAGAAATCATGCAAAATTTTATCTATAAATTTAATATCAATTTTAAAATAAAAATGTCTTCGTTAAGTTAGATGAATATATTGGCAACTTGACAATTTCAATTGAAATAAGATGAAAGAGAAATGAGCAATGTTGTTAATTTATTGTATTTTCTTTTGCATGCTCAGTTTCAGTGTTGCTGTCTTAAGAGAAGCTCTTGGTAAAATAAATCACTCCAAAGTTTTATTTAATTATGAATTTCAATATAAAAAATTACTACTAAAGTTTTATTAACAAACATGAAAGTTGTTGCACTTTAAATGTATTTTGCTGAAGAATTGTAACATTAGTTAAATTCAAGGATAGTACAGCACGATTAAAATAGCTTGTCACCTTCGTTAATTTTGTATTTATCCAAGATGATTGTACAAGCAGCAATAAAATATACTGCAAACATTGCTTTTAATTGTTTTTAGTTGAATAGACACCATTAAATCAATTATTCATAGAATTTCATAAATGATAGGAGTTTTAATTAATCAAAATATCTGTGTACCCTCCATGTTCGTAATAGAAATACGGCATGCTCTGCTTTACTAAGCGATAATTACTTGATCACAAATGCTATGCATTCTTAGCTGTTAACAAAACAATTTCAATTAGCTCGACATTTAATAGAGTGACAAGACATTGTGATCTCTTTCTACACAGAATTATTTTCATGTTACCCAGGGAAGAAAGTATGTATGCCATACCATACTTGTAAAATAACTTCACCAGAAAAAAAAACAGTTCTGATTTAATCTATTTTTGAAGATTATAATAATTTAAATATAAAAGATTGAAAGTATTCGTAATTAAACTTTTATAAATATCAATTACGCAATATTTATTCACATCTAAATTCTTATTGAATTCAATTAAATTTTTATTGATAATATATCCTTTCAACTTTAAGTTCGAGTTCACATTTAATTACAGTAATATGTTTTTCAAACTTAGAAAAACCTGTTTTTTCGTAATGAATTTATAAATATGGTAAAATAACGAAATTTTTAAAGATTATGTGCATTTTAACATTATTTTAATCAACCAATCTATGCAGATTGTTATATAAATTTATTTTTATTAATAAATTCATTCAAAGATTAATTTTTGCTATAATCTATGTCAGGGATGGTAAACCTTTTTGAGGCCACGTGACATATAATAAGCATACTTAGCTTTAAATGTTTATGCGTGCCAAAGTTATAGACTTCGAATAAAAATACTTAAAAAATTAAAGGAATGTACTTTAATCGTAAGATACGTTACGTGCCAAATGATTTCTCCTTACGTGCCATAGGTTCGCCACCCCTGATCCTTAGCTGTTTATAAAATATATAGGTTTTTATTCGTTTCTACAAAATTTTACAGGTTACGGACAAAATACTTTCAACATTTTCTCATTCTTGCCCTAATACAATTATGTACACGTCAACAGTACCAAAAAGTCAAATTCAGGTTTCGTGGGTGGCACCAGGAATTGATTCTGAATGTGTAGTTTTCAAGTAGGTTCATTCGATTTTAATCCAAATACGCTTGAACTTCTTTCTGCAAGTTTTATCTCATATCTGCTGAAGTTTTCTTTGTATATTTATTTTTTAAATGCGTCTAACTATATTATTTTTAAATTTAAATTTACAAACTCTCTGAGCAATGCGAAATATGGTTCTTTTTCAGGGCGACAGTTTTAGATATTCTAGATTATTGGCATCAAGATGAGGGAAGATTAACGTTACAACTATGTCAAGGAGGAAAGTTATTTTGTATTATAATATATTATTTATATAAAACAATCATTTCTATTTGAAAACAAACTAAAATAATAATTATTTCTTAATATCTATAAATTATACTTACAGAATTAGACAATAATGTACAACCGGAGATTCTCGAAGAGTGTTGTGCATGCGAAGAAGCCATGTATGAACTCGTTTTTGAATGTTTATGGTCAGAACACACCCATCCAAAAGATTTTCCAGCGGGTAATACAATAAATTTCCTTTATTAACATAAAATTTTTATATTTTAAAAAATTAAAATGAAGCATATATGTTCTATAGTGGTATAATTTCAGATCGATTCCGTACTAATTTTTCGACAATTATGGGCGCTACTCATTCTGCCGATTTTCGAATATGGGATTATAATCAGAAAGCAAGCCAAGGTATTGCTGAATTTGCAGAAGATGGTAGGATTGAAACATTGCAAACAGAATTAAAATTGCAAGTAAGAGTTTAATTTTTAACTTTTTTGAAAAAATATGAACAAAATTTGAAAAATTCGTTATTTGTTTCGAAGTTCGCAAAAGTATATATATTTCTGAATTAATTGTATGAAATTAATTGAAAATAATTTTTTACAGTCAGACAAAATTCGCACAGTCATTAAAGTTAAAGGTCTAGACGCTCCTACACTCTATGACAAAACTTTTACAATATTTCGTACAGACAAAGATCATCATTTGTTATCCATATTAAGCAAATTAATTCCAAGCCCAGACTGGGTTGTAGGAGTACCTGCATTAGAATTATGTCTAAAAAACTGTTCTTGGATTCATAACAGAATTTTAAATCTTTTTCCGATAGACATAGGAATCATCGAAGGAATCACTTATAATGTAAAAGTCTAAAATTATTTTCTTTATGATTTTCCGTAAGTTTCGTGTTTATAATATATATTTATTTCTTCACTTATTAAAGGCTTCTAAGACGAAAACCATTCCTCAAGCGCCAATTCGACCTATTAAAGCTACTTATCCAACTCATCAGGAATCGCCTTTCTATAATGTTCTGAATCCAATTGCAAAGATTATTATTACTCGACAACGATTGTTTCAGAAAGACTGCACTTCTGGTAAGATAATATGAGATTGTGATTTGGTTTTACTTTCTTGGTTGTTTTATATAACAGAAGGAAAGTATGGCGATCGGGCAAAAATGATTTCAAGAGTTTTACATATTTGGACTCGGGGACTTTGAAACGTCGAGAAATGCAAAGAAAGGTTCGGGATTTTTTCTGTATTTATGGATGTCAGTATGTGAGGCACAATTTTGTTCACTCATTTCGAAACTTAAAAATTTCTGTGCCTTTTGCCGAAAATTTCTGAAATTTTGCAGAGAGGTTTTTATATTATGAAAATTGATGCTATTAAATTTTAATAGTTAAAAGTTCAGGGATGGGGAAATAGAAAAAAATCATGTATTATATTTCGGACTTAATGAAGATTTTACACGTTATTAGCATTTACAATTGTTTATAAAATTCATTTTCATCCTCAAAATTAAGCTTTTCGTCATTTTATAATAATTAACTAGCTGACCCGGCCACGCGTTGTTGTGGCTCAAAATGTATCTATTATAAATGTATAACATTTCCCCCGTGGGGTAAATTTCAAAAAATCCCTTCTTAATGTACAGTACATTCTCTTGACGTACCCTATTAAAACGCGATCAAAAACGCGTCTAAAATAGTATAATAAAAGCAGAGTTCTTCACAGTAAGCCTTAATCCTGTCCCTCTCCCTCGCAAGGAAATATCGAAAAATCCCTTTTTAGTGTATATTCTGCTGACGTAACCTATTAAAACGCAATTAAAAACGCAAAAAACCGCATGTAAAATAGAATAAATAGAAGCCGAGTTCTTCACAGTAAGCCTTAATCCTGTCCCTCTCCCTCGCAAGGAAATATCGAAAAATCCCTTTTTAGTGTATATTCTGCTGACGTAACCTATTAAAACGCAATTAAAAACGCAAAAAACCGCAAGTAAAATAGAATAAATAGAAGCCGAGTTCTTCACAGTAAGCCTTAATCCTGTCCCTCTCCCTCGCAAGGAAATATCGAAAAATCCCTTTTTAGTGTATATTCTGCTGACGTAACCTATTAAAACGCAATTAAAAACGCAAAAAACCGCATGTAAAATAGAATAAATAGAAGCCGAGTTCTTCACAGTAAGCCTTAATCCTGTCCCTCTCCCTCGCAAGGAAATATCGAAAAATCCCTTTTTAGTGTATATTCTGCTGACGTAACCTATTAAAACGCAATTAAAAACGCAAAAAACCGCATGTAAAATAGAATAAATAGAAGCCGAGTTCTTCACAGTAAGCCTTAATCCTGTCCCTCTCCCTCGCAAGGAAATATCGAAAAATCTCTTTTTAGTGTATATTCTGCTGACGTAACCTATTAAAACGCAATTAAAAACGCAAAAGACCGCATGTAAAATAGAATAAATAGAAGCCGAGTTCTTCACAGTAAGCCTTAATCCTGTCCCTCTCCCTCGCAAGGAAATATCGAAAAATCCCTTTTTAGTGTATATTCTGCTGACGTAACCTATTAAAACGCAATTAAAAACGCAAAAAACCGCAAGTAAAATAGTATAAATAGAAGCCGAGTTCTTCACAGTAAGCCTTAATCCTGTCCCTCTCCCTCGCAAGGAAATATCGAAAAATCCCTTTTTAGTGTATATTCTGCTGACGTAACCTATTAAAACGCAATTAAAAACGCAAAAAACCGCAAGTAAAATAGTATAAATAGAAGCCGAGTTCTTCACAGTAAGCCTTAATCCTGTCCCTCTCCCCGCAAGGAAATATCGAAAAATCCCTTTTTAGTGTATATTCTGCTGACGTAACCTATTAAAACGCAATTAAAAACGCAAAAAACCGCATGTAAAATAGAATAAATAGAAGCCGAGTTCTTCACAGTAAGCCTTAATCCTGTCCCTCTCCCTCGCAAGGAAATATCGAAAAATCCCTTTTTAGTGTATATTCTGCTGACGTAACCTATTAAAACGCAATTAAAAACGCAAAAAACCGCAAGTAAAATAGTATAAATAGAAGCCGAGTTCTTCACAGTAAGCCTTAATCCTGTCCCTCTCCCCCGCAAGGAAATATCGAAAAATCCCTTTTTAGTGTATATTCTGTTGACGTAACCTATTAAAACGCAATTAAAAACGCAAGAAACCGCATATAAAATAGTATAATAGAAGCCAAGTTCTTCACGGTAAGCCATAATCCTGTCCATCTCCCCCCGGGGGGGAATTTCGACATGTATATTATATAAAAACACGTGCGTATTCGAATGCAACGTTGTGTCACAATTTCAAAGGAATCGGTAGGAACAAAAGAACGTTATATTTTATTTATATAGATAGATAAAAAATGATCTGCTTCAGTCCATTCTCACAGAAAAGCATAATGCCTCACAGAAAAGCAAACTTAGGTCGTCGGAAGTTAGCGCCATCTGTTGAACATAAAAGCCTTAATCCATATATAAATATATTTTTGAAAGGGGGGAAATGGTGGTCTTCGCATATGCCAGAAACCTTCGCGGGAGTGTATTAAACAACTTCCCGAAGTTTCATGGCAATCGGATAAATGGTGTGGTAATGCATGAAGGACAAACACACACACAGACACACACAGACATACATTCGTTTTTATATACAGGGTGGGCCAGCGAAAACGAAACGGCAGAGTGTTCGTGTTCGTTCAAGCAAAGCGCTCGGACAGGTCGATTTTACTCTCGAGGGAACATCTTTTGCAATAAAGTTTTTGCGATTCTGAATATTAACTAAACAAACATTTTTTTCGAAATAAATGCTTGTTTACTTAATACAAAATAAATGAGTTTTTAAAATTTTTTGTTGTCTGTTGTATTCAGAATCGCAAAAACTTTATTGCAAAAGATGTCCCCTCGAGAATAAAATCGACCTGTCCGAGCGCTTTGCTTGGACGAACACGAACACTCTGCCGTTTCGTTTTCGCTGGCCCACCCTGTATATAGATAATATAAACATTTTTTAAAATAAAATATCATAGCAGATAGTGCAACATATAATTTTAACTTTTTTGCTGGGAAAGTTACGTAACTTGTTGCTGAAATTGTAGAAATTTATGTAGAAAGAATACATTTTCTAAAAAATTAATTAAAGCACCATATATCATCTATGCCCTTCACCTGTTTAAAAAATATATAGGCTATTACTTTTATTTGTTTCTATAATATTTTACAGGATTACGGACAAAATACTTTCAACACTTTTTCATTCTTGCCCTAATACAATTATTTACAATAACTGTATTAGTATTATAATAAATGTACAATTATGTACATTAATACAATACACATCGACAATACCAATGAGTCAAATTCAAGTTTTGGTGATTAAAACTTGTTAATAACTATAAAATTAATAAAATATACTATGATTTTATTATAAAACAGCATAGAAATTTATATCTGTCTCAAACTCTACGTAGCATATTTCTTCAGAAACAATGCAATCTTTAAGACTAAGTCTCTCCTTACTGTAATAACATAAATATTTTGAATCACAGACTAAATTTTAATGTAATCCTCAAGAATTCAAATATATATATATATTTATTTAAGCATTCGAAGCGTGTCCTGTCACCGAGTGGTCACCTTGGAGTCCATGCAGTTCTACTTGTGGAAAAGGAGTTCAGAAGAGAGCTAGAAATTATTTAAATGGATTTATTCCACAGAACGATTGCCATTTAATGGAAAAACAAACATGTTACACAGGATTATGCAATAAGTAAGAAGCTTGAATGTTTCTAAGTTATGATGTTTCCTCTTTCACCAAATTAAAGATTTTCATTTATATACAGCAGGGATTCAGCAATACCGTCATATCTATGTAAAGTGTCGGAATGGGAAAGTTGGTCAGAATGTACGTGTGGTAAAGTGTATCGTGTTCGCTACAGAAAATATGAAAATCCACTTCCCATTGAAGGTTGTTCTATTCCTTTGAAGGAACAAGAAATGTGCCCAGTTACTCCAACCTGTACGGTAAGGAAGTAGACACATTTTATTTTACTTTTTATTGAATTTTCCAATAAAAAGAATGTAATTTGTTTAAAAATAATTTATAGCCACCACAAGAATGCGGTGTGACGCGTTGGTCAGAATGGACCCCATGTTCTGCCACGTGTGGAGAAGGCACGAGAATTCGAACACGTTTGATACATAATCCTACCGCTTACGCCCAATGCAATATAGAATTATATCAGAATGTCACATGTACTAGTGATGCTATTGACTGTGACGATACTGAGTCTACAGCTGGTAAATAAATTTACGACATATCTGAATATTTACATACATACAAAGGTATGTACGCGGTAGCCCAAAAGATATCTACCAAGCTTTAGAGCTTTGATTTGAAATACAGTATTTAAGAATTAAAAAACTAAAATTTAAAAAATTTCGTTATAGTTGAGGGCAAACAACTCGTTCAACTTTCGTTATAGTTATTCACACTCAATTACAACTCTATTGTAGTTCATCCTCATTATAAAATAAATCAAGAAAGTGGAGTACTGGACTGCATATTCTCCATGTATAAATCATTTAGACTTCTTTTCTTGAAGATATCTCGAAGTTTGTGTGAACCAGACCAATTCAAAGACTGAAAGAGTCGAGTATAGAATTGCAATTCCAACTTGTGAAAGTTTGACATCAATTTTTGGAATAAAGTTGAGGGCAAATACATTGAGCATAATATAATATAAATGGCCTCGATATTGCTTAGAGTAAAAATTGTTATACCTTATCGTTCATTTGCTATAAAGCACTAAACTGGTAGCTATCTTTTGGACCATCTTGCATCTAAATAGTTATTAAACTTCTTTATTGATCAATTTTAGTTTGTATGCAACCGAAAGAAGCAGGTCCATGCCGTGGACATTTCCCTCGTTGGTATTATGATTCGACCAAAAGAATGTGCATGACATTTATTTATGGTGGATGCCAAGGAAATGGAAACAGATTCGAACGTTTTTCAGACTGTGATAGAAGATGTGAAACACCTTTACGAAACAGTAAGTGCTTGTTTGTTCCTATAGTATTTTAAAATTATTTGTTAAAAAAGAGTTTAAATTTAATAACCAATTTTAATTGAGTTTAAAAAGATGATGACCCAAAAGTCATTTAATTACTGTATAAACTAAATTTTTGTCTTACTCAAATAATTTATTTACAAAATTTGAAAACATTGTTCAAAATGAGCTCATAAATGCAGAATCGCTTGCAAACTACACGATTAACTAACTTTTGGATGAATTTTGTATTTTGCATTATTTTTCTAACATAAAAAAATGATAAAAATAAGAAAGTCAATTTTTTCTGAAATATATAACTAAATGTTACAAATAAATATATTAGATCTAGAACTTGGTGCCGTTGATTGTCAGTTAACAGAGTGGACTGAATGGAGTCCGTGTTCACGAACATGTGGCACGGGTCGACAAGAAAGAAGGAGAATGGTTGAAAAAAACGCAAAAAATGGTGGAAAACCGTGTCCTCCTAAACTTGTTAAAAGAAGAAAATGTGAGATGCCTCCATGTAGTAAGTAATTTTTTTAATAATCTATCTTTATATGAATTAGCACTAGCTTAATTTGAACACTTTCGATATGATACTATTAATAATGATTAATCAGTTCATGCACTAATTAATCATTTCTGCAGACCCCTTAAAGAGGTATAATTGGTTTTTAGTAAGTATTCCAAGATTCTGTACTTTTCGTGTCCTTCTTTCAGCAATTTCGTGATGCTCTTGCCCAGCATTTCTCAAACTTTTTGCTCGCGCGACCCAATATATTTGTTTGTAATGTTCCGCGTACACAAAATAAACTATTTATCGATCCACTTGTGCCAAAAGTCACCCGTCAGTTGTTTTTTAAACATAAAAGTTTGAATAAACAATGAAATATTTTCAAAACCGTTGCAACTTAAAGACTTTGAGTACGACCTCACATAAAATATCTATTTTGACGTTATTCAAAATAGAAAAGAGAAATCAATTTCATGTACACACATTCTATAACCTTAACTTTATTACTAAATGACGATAGTTATAAGAAAGTCGTTAAAAGTTTTCAATACATAACAGATGCATCTACTGTTCATAGTTCGTAGAGAATATTACCGTAATAAAATTATTACAAGTATTTCTACGGAAGATAATATTATCTCGCATCTCATAGTTTGATAGTTTGCTGCTCTTGCCTCTTTATTTTTTTTTTTAAGGCTGCATTCACACTGCCAACGACAACAGACCTAAACGATAACGACGTTTTGTCTTTCGTCGTATTCGTTCATCGCCAAAGCGTTCACACTGTTCATTGGTTTTCGTTTTACAGCATGCGTACTGTCTGTGGCTTTCTGCGCTTTTAGATCAGACTCGTCTCTGTTTTAAAATTGGATATACAGCAAGACCCCGCTTAACGCGGGGGATGCGTTCCTAAACGACAAAGCGCTAAGCGAGACAGCGTTAAACGAGACCATTTTAACATAGAGTAACTAGGGATAGGGGAACACGCGACCAAAAAATAAGCAAATTTTACTATAATTTTAAGTTATTTTTATATAAATTTTTGCATATAATATATGTTAAATAACACATAAACATATGCGCACAGAAATGTAAAGTTAATTTTTTGTGACGAAGGTCCTGGCTCTTCTGAAATTCTTGTTTTTTGCGATGAAGTCGTGTAGTTTCATTTGTCGCTTTCTTTTTCTTTCCTTAAGCAAATGTCGGTAGCAGAAGATTGCATTCAAAAGGCCTCGCTTTGCTTTGGCACTCCTATCAAAATCTGGATCATTCGCTACAGTTTGATGAACGATTCTGGTTATCGTTGCCAAACTTTTACTAAGAAAAACTGTAGAGAAAGTTTTTGGGTTCTTCATCTTCAGAATTTCTATTTTTCAGTTCTACGTGAATTCCTTGTTCTGCCAGTTCTTGAAGGTCGTCGTTGGTAAGGCTCTGACCAAAAACCTGCAGTAACTCCTCAATATCCTACTCGTCTACATCTCCTGTATCGATTAAGTTGACAATTTTGTTAACCTAACGATAAGCTATAGGGTCTTTTCGATGAGAATTCTTGGATACCTTCAGCCATAACTTCTTCCACACTTCGTTCCTGCATTTATCAGTTAATTGTTGCCAAGCCAAGTCGATATTTCCTATGGCATCATGATGTTATATTTTTTCCAAAATTGCACAAAACAAATATAAATTTAAGAGAAGCAAAGCGAATTGCCACCTTTTGCTGATTGGTTCGTGTTTGAGAATAATAGTATTATATACGAATCAATGAAATACCGCGTTAATTTGAATCAGCGTAAATTTTGAGCGCTTTTTAGGCGTCAAGCAGACAGCGTTATATCGAATCAGCGTAAAACGAGGCATTGTTAAACGGGGTCTTACTGTACAGTGTAAAACGTAAATTCTTCGACGTCGACAGCTGAATTTATTACTTTTCTTAAGGAAAATATCAAAACATCGACAGTGAATCATAGCTATTCATATTGAGAGAAAAAGATAAGGAGATTTCCATGCTTTGGTTAATAAAAAGATATCGAAGGATATTTTAAAATATTTTCTACCATCTATTAAGTTTCGTAGAGCTTCTTCGACACACGAAATTAGCGGTTCCTCCATCTTGTTCAAAGAATTGCGGGAAGTTCACGTTGATTGGCCAATACCGTTACGACAACGACAATATTTGTCTTGTCATAACGTAAATTGACGTTGACTTCGTAAATTGAGTCTTGCTCTCTGGGAAACATTAGTTCTAAATTATGCCGCTACGGCGAACAGCGCCAATCGCGGCAACTGGATTTATCAATTTCGGGTCGTAGTTATAAGCCTTATCATTTGTTTATCGTACTGTCAACGTTTTTGAACTCGTCATACGTTAAATAAACTGGAATGCAGTGAGTGTGGTTTACTTACCGGTACAATACTTGTGTTTTCTATTCATGATTATAAATTATAAATGCTTTGTTCGAAATTATTAGTTAAAAGAGAAAATAAAATAAATTTATAAATAGACACCTTGCTTAAAAATGAATTATTCTATAAAAAATTAATATTATAAGAGTATTAAATGGAATTATGAATAATACGGGAACTTAAAATTTAGGATCTACAACAGTTATAATAAATAGAACTATTAGGCTTTAATGTTCGTTTCTGAACCACTCATAATAATGTACAGTATTTAACGGTATTTTCCACTTCATATTTCTGTTTCCATTTCTTAAAATCACTAAATGAATTAAATGTCTGATTATAATTAGATATAGTAATATCGTGCAGCTTTCTGAAGTATAATTATACTTCCTTTTTATGAAATTCACTTGAACACAAACTACATTTATGCTTGTCTTTCATATGTCTGTTTAAACTTTGCTTATACCAGTAGTTTAAATTGCATATACTGCATCCCATTTCCATCAAAGACAACGAAACACTTAAACAAAGACAAATCCAGTTGCCGCGATTGGCGCTGTTTGCCATAGCGGCATAATTTAGAACTAATGTTTACCAGAGAGCCAGACTCTTGTCGCCCCAGATGATTTCTCCCAACGTGTCACTTTGGGCACCCGTGCAATAGGTTCGTCATCCCTGGCCTATACTATCCGTCGGAACATAATTGATGCGCGATAATACATTTTAAATAACAGGCTCATTAGATCGTTACTTCCGATCGAATCATCACGTGGTCACTATAAAAAATGTTTTAAAAAAATTTATCGTAGAAGAGTTGCGGTTACCTTTTAAAATTTAACGTTTAAATATTAGATTTAATAAAGTAAATTTAAAATTACGTCATTTGCCAAAATATTTAAAACGGCAACTTAGGTAAACGACTAAGCCAAAATCGATAAAAACCTTTTTTTATATACAGCTAATAACCAATATTTCCGCAAAATAAATATCCCATTCTTTCCGTTGGAACATAAAAAGAATAAAAGAATATCACCAAAATTTTATCTGGATTGGAGAAAAATAGCAAGAGTTATAGGGAATTAACAACCCCTCCACACACACAGACGATGGTTTTTATATTTTTAACGGAATAAATGAAACTAACAACCGAAAAACAAACTGTATAACAACTTTGAAATTACATTTCATATAATTTCATGTGAAATGTAACTCAGTACCGTTGATTTTTTTATCTCTCTCCATAACAAATACTATATAAAATACGAGTAATCGTTTTACATTTTACTATTTTGTATAATAATTATAAGTTTTTGAAGCACTCAATTAGAACTGTAATATTCAATTAGCATTAATATTTAACAAATTTTTCATTAACTATTTATTTTGCTTATTAGTTGTTTGACTGACTGCTTACTTCTATTTAAAAGCTAGCAGAATATATAATTTAAAAAATACTTAATCATTCAGTTTTCAATTTGGTTCCAATTCACTCTACAAACTTTTGTCTGCCAGTTAAAAGGACTACATTGTAACCGTTTCACAGAAGATGTAATGTATTATACAATTATATCTCTTTATATTAGCTTCATTAGCTTCAAACAATAGAAGCATTAGTATAAATTACATTACATTTACATTTTATATTAAACAATATGTTCCTAAATCCTTTAAAAGTCACAAGATACATTTTTACTTTCACAGGCACGATTTTGTTATCCTATGTGAAACTTAATAACTTATGTGTTTTTGTCGAAAATTTCTGAAATTTTGCAGGAATGTTTGGATATTTGCAAGATTGATGCTATTAAATTTTGGTGGTTAAATTTCGACGGGGTGGGAAGATAAAGGGAGGTCGTGCATCATATTTCGAGTAGAATCGGACTTAATGAACATTTTATTCGTTATTAGCATTTACAATGTCTTCATAAAACTCGTCCCTATCCTCAAAATTAAACTTTTTGCCATTTTATAATAGTTAAAAAAAATAAAAATTTTTAAAATAAAATATCATATCAGATCAGATAGCGCCACACATGCAGTTTTAAATGTTGCCGGGAAAGTTAAACAACTCGTGGCTGGATTTTTTAATGTGTTTTTAATCAGACTTAAGGCCTCGTACTTTTACGTTCTTAGTATGCGTTAAAAAGCCTCCTAAATGCTATAATTTAGGGCTTCAACAAGTTTAAATCAAGCCAAATAACGCATCAAATCTCCGTATACCGTATCATACTAAAATAATTTACGTCTTGAAAACATAATTACTGTAAAATTAAATTTAAAAAATATCATATCTCTGTAATTAATTGAATTTTTTAATTCGGGCTTTTCAGATCATTTTTTTATTTTATTTTAAATAAATGTCTATTTTCTTTTTATTTAATAAAACAAGTAATTTACATAAGATATTTTATAAATACACAATTTTTTTAGAATTTTTAAAATATTTTAGGTATTTATCGAATATATTTTTGTATTTTGATTTCAGAAAATAGAAAAATTATAAAAATATTCATTTGTTTATTTACTTTATAAGTGTTATAGAATTATTTACTTTAACTTGAAAATTTTTATCGTTCTTTAAGCTTATATAACCAATTTACTTGCGTCTGGAGTTAGGAAATTCTGAAAATAAGCACGTCGCTCCAGATATTTTGTGAATTTTCTAGTCTCATGGACACTTTAAAATAACTTTTATAGGAAAAATGTTTAAAATACTTAAATAATGTATTTTTTAATTAAAAATAATAATAAATAATTAAATTTTTTTACCCATACAGTAGCAAACAACGATGAAAAAGGTGAGTTTTAATTAGTTTTTATTTGTTATAAAATAGGAAAAAAGTTGAAATTTGATTAAATTATATTGTGAATTTTATATAATATATTGAATTTTTTATAAAATTGCAATTTCTAGATTGCGTTTATTTAACATGGAACGAATGGGGTCCTTGTAGTGTAACGTGTGGTACAGGCTTACAAAATAGAAGAAGGGAAGTGAATTATGAAGAAACACCATCAGATATCGAATGTAATTTCAAACAAGAACATAAATATTGTTATCTGCCATACTGCAATTACCGTTAATGTATGTAAAATGCGAAAAAATTACATATTATATGGTGTGTATTTTATTGTAATTTTACATTACACCTATAAAAAAACAATTGTTTTTTTTTTAATTCCCTGAATTTGACTTCAATATTACAATTATATAAGTGATTAAAATAAATAATTTTGTTAAATTTTTGTTATTTTATAAATTATTTAACGTTATAAATTCGAAAAGAAGTTACAACACAAACAGAAATTTGGAGTTTATACAAGAAACATATCCAGTATCGATCGTTTCCGTGTGGAAAATCATATAAAATATCATTATTGTATGCTTAAATATACTTAAAATCCTTAAGATCATGTTTCAATATACTTAAAATCCTAACAAAAATTCAGATTATTTTCACATAAGCCAAACAACTTTTAGTTTAGGGCTTCACGTTTAAATTTTTAAAAATTTATTATAGGTAGAGAAAGAAGGGCCTCTTATACAGCTTTTTAGGACTATAACAAGGCCCTTAGCTTTGATTTTGAATAAGTTTCCAGTTCATTATTAGAGAAGCACCTCTCATCTTTTAATCCTTTAAATTTTCTTAACATAAAGCACAAAAGCTATAATTTTAATGATTTAAATTTAATTTTAAATCGTTAATGAACTTTCTTTAAGGTAAAATTTTAAATACTTAAAATTATTTTTTTAATTATTTAGTTTTTTAAATCGCAATTTACCTACTCCATATAAAGAGTTTGTATTATTATATGGAGTAGGATATTAAAATGGAATTGGCTATTAAAAAAATTCATAATTTTTTTTTTATAAATTTCGCATTATTTATGTGATATAAATGCTTAAATTTATTAAGATAAACATATTTTATTGTTTATATGAAAAATTAATTAATTATTTGACAAAATATGACCATAAATAACTGATTAAATCAATAATTTAAACTCACGTTTGAGGTTATAATATTCAAAATTAAATTAAATTAAAAGTTTAATCCTCTTCAAAAAATAATAATTTTAATTTTATCAAAACAAATTTTAAACATTTTTAAATAATCTACAATCAACCAAAATTTTTTAAGTTTCAAAAAAATTCAGAAGTTAAAATTAAAATTTTTAACGAATTTTTATGTAAGAAACCCGTAAAATCCATTAGTAAATTGATATAATTCATATTAATTATATATAAATATAATTAAAAATTAAAGAAGCAACTTTCAAAGAAAATATTTTAGAAAAACACTACCGATTTTACATCAAAAAATGATTATTTTTAAAAATTTATTTTTCTTATTATTAATAAATATTTTCTTTATCTTTACTTTCAACCAATAAGTTTTAATAATATAAAATCTGAGAAATTTTTCTTTAACAAAACATGATTGGTTGAAAACGATGGGGGAGGGAAGAGGGAGAGTGAAAATTCAGAAAACATGATTCTCTGGATGACATTTAGAGGGCAGCACATACGACTTTTCTCAAGGATGCTGTGCTCCTGGATGCGGTAAATCGGATGTAGTCGTTTTCTTAGAAAAATATCAGTTTAGAAAAACGTTTAAAGGGTAAGTTTAATTAGTTAAATTTTATTAAATTTCGATTGTTTTTATGTCATTTAAGCTATGAACAATTTGAAATTTAATTAAATAAATGACTTTATCGATGCTCTCTTTAATTTTTTCACTATCGTTAAGCGATTAGTTGAGATGTCAAAGTGTCGTCACTTCGATGATGCTTTAGTGATTTTCTATGAATTTCGTATAGAAGGAATTGTTTATTTGTCAATAATTTCTTGAAATTTGTGACGTTTTATATATTCAAACGTATAAACAAGATGGCTGTTGTTTGTTTATGACGGAATATATATACATAGCGCATTTTACAATATCACAGAACAATCGATAACATTACAACAGCTGTGTTATCATCAGAAAAAAATAAAAATTGCTCCTTTCTCCGTAATTTCTGATGAATATTTTAAAGATTTATCATTAAATATAATAATAATATTTTTAAAAAATTCAATATGCTGTACCGTAATTTAATAACGACACTGTATGTTGTTCAAAAGAGATTTAGTATATTTTTGAATGATTTTTATATAAATTAAAGTAAAAATTAATGCAAAAAATTTGACTGTTAATTAATTAACATTTAAACCATTGTATTTAAATGTTGTAAGGTACGCAATTTTCAGAGAAATGTAGTTTGATAGGAATGTTGAATACTTAAAAATTTATTATATATCAATTAATATAGTCTACTAATTACTTAAACAATTAAAAATATTTTATTATTATTTTTTTATGTTTAAATACTAGATATAATGATTTAAACATCAATCAGATGTTATGCTGTAGGTAATTTTAATAGAGATGACGTATATCGTTCACTGAAGGTGTATATTTTCTAGTAAATTTTATATAAATTAATGTAATAACTACTAAAAAATAAAGAAAATTAGCTTTTTAAATACTTATTTAATACATTTTTAATTAATTAAGTATTATATTAATGTATTTAAATTTTACATTTTTTCATTTTTAATTTGGATGCAGTGCGAAATTTAATAACGCTGTTACATATTTTTAAATAGTTTATATATAAATTAATGTAATAATTACTTTAAAATAAATAAAAAAAATTGGTTATCAATTAAATTTTTAACAAATTAGAGTTTAAATTACTATATTTAATATATCGGATGAATGCAGAAGGGTAGGGAAATTACAAATTGATAGCATAATAAATTTAAAGTTTTCTATAGTTTTGGAGAATTAGGATTTCGAATTTTATTTTTTTTAGTATTTAAAATCATTTTTTATTTATTATAAGTATTTTTATTATAAGTTTCTATAGAAAATATGCTGTAAATTAATCATCTCTATCCTATCTATATTCGTATCTTTCATTATCATCTTCGTCTATATCTAAATTTTATAAAACATTTAAATGTTTTATAATTTTTTATTGATTTTTAAAATTATAAATGAAAATAGTATTTTAAAAAATTCAAAAACATATTACAAGAAATATAATATAAGATTGAAAATGAATTTTTGTACTTAAAATGGTTAAAGTTTGAGTAGAGAAAAATGTATTATATTTTTATTTAAAAAATATTTAAAGTTTTATATTTAAAACATTTAATATAAAATCTCTTCTGTTGTTAAAAATATATAAGAAAATATGAAATTTATTGATCACCTGTTTTAAAAAAAATACTACTTTTGATCATTTGTAAAACACGAACTTTTCGATGTTTTTTTTAAATTTTGTATAGTTTTCTAAAAATACAATTTATTTCATAATTTATAAAAATACAGGTTTTGATCATTTGTAAAAAATTACAATTTTTCGGGTAATTTATAAAAAGTTATAACTTTTGAATAACTCGTAACGATTTCATTCAAATTTGTTGTAAAAAAATACATGAAAAATGCATGAAAAAATATAATAATTATTGCATATTTTCGTCAATTTTTTAATAATTTCTTCTCAAAATTTATTTCATAATTAAAATTTTTAAATGAGTACTTTTAAATTAATCGAAAATACTACTAAAGACTAAAAAATGTACAGATAAATGGTAACTATATTAAAGAAATCAGTTTATTTATCCAATTTATCAAAATAAAGAATTAATTTTTAAAAAATGCCAAATTATCTACATAAAAAATTCAAAAAGTAAAGACTTTTTACATTTTTTATTTAAAACTTATTGAATTTTTTTAAAATTTTTTATTAAAAATTGTTTTTAAAAATATTCAATTTTTACAAGTTAAAAAATTGTAATTGAAATAGACAAAAATTCACTAAATTTTTTAATTTATTTTATTTTAAAAAAAATTATAATTTTATATTCAAATTCATTCGACTGTTATGTTAGCGCATTATTTAAATTTCTTTAAAACTGTTCTAATTTATTAATTAAAATATTTAAAAAATCACTGTCAATTATATTAAATAAACAGGTTATTAAAGTCACGATAAGAAATATATTGATAAGTCAAACGCTTCGTCTTCGTGATTGCTGTGATGTTAAAATAAATACATAAAATTCATCACGAAATATTACGTGAAAGTCCTTTTTTTAGAATTGAGTTTTATAAAATAGCAAAATTGCGCTCATATTACACGTTATTTTCAGCATCATCATTGTCTAAGAAAATGTCTCATTTCCTAGATTATGCACTGGAGAAGAATGAAATCGTTGCAATGTTTAGTACTACAAGTTTTTTTTTCATAAATAAATGACAAAAATAATCTACTCCCTAAAAATAAATTTTTCCTAAATTTTATGTTTTTAGTAGTGAAATTGTCTAAAAATGTTTAATATGTATATATATTAATTTTGCAGACGAGTAAATGATTTCTTCTAAAAACTAACTTTTTTTTCAAAATTATTGTACTTTATTTTTATTATTCAATTAAATAACATAAATCTGTGTACAGTAAACTAAGAAAAATAATCTAAAAGTTATTAAAAGAAACCGAGAAGATGCAGTTGAAGCTCGTTAAAAATTTCATTTATTTGCTTTTCCTAACACTCGAAACGATATAATGTTTATAAAATTTTATTTATTTAACTAACTTAATTATTAGAATAGGTATTATACTTTTAACATGCACTGTTACTTTTTTAAATTCAGACATTAAATATCCGAAGTTTTCAAAAATGTTTAAATTCATTTCGATTTTCAATTTGACACTTTTTGCAATTGGAAAAGTAATATTTTGAAGTAGTAATAATATCAGAAAAGATAAATTATGATTCAGAAAGATCTCGAGAATTTAACAGATATACAGGACATAATGAATTGTTCATCATTTTTTAATATTTCTTAAAGGTTTTTAGTAAAATTTTTACTTAACTCTAATATTCTTCTTAAATATATAATAATGTTTTTATACTTCAGCTCAAAAATGAATTAAATATATCAATATATATATTTATTATTATATATATATAAATCACAAATTGTTTTTTATAATAATTTTACAATCTACTTTAAGAGTGCTCAATAATGCATATACTTAAATGTAGAAGATAATTTCAACGTTCATTCCAACAAGATTTATAGTCTTGTTAATGAATCCATTTAACATTAAGTAAATTCGAAAATTAATTAATCTGAATGAATGTAAATGTAAAGAGGTCAAAGGCCGCTACAATGGAATCAATAGGAGGAATAGATTTATAGCATCGATTTCTAGAAATGGAACGTTTTCAAATGATCCATAGTTCTGTTTACATACAGTTACTACATAAACTCTGCATTCAGCTCTCTTAAAGTATATATATTTCTTTATTTTATTATTATTATTATTAAATATAGATTCCCATTACATACATATATATATATATATATATATATATTATCTACTATTGATATTTACTCTAAACTAAGAAGTAAACTTAAATTTTTACTAAATAATTAAAGTATTTATTTATACAAAATACTTACTTATTATTATTATTATTAAATATAGATTCCCATTACATACATATATTATATATATATTATCTACTATTGATATTTACTCTAAACTAAGAAGTAAACTTAAATTTTTACTAAATAATTAAAGTATTTATTTATACAAAAACGTACTTAAACTTGACTGTTTTCTAATTAGTTTAGAGTAATTTTAACATAAATCACTACACGAATGCTTGCTGGTTTAGTCTAAGATAAATCTTGAGGACAAATAAATGGATTCTGAAAATAAAGACAAAAACACTTAAAGAATTTAAGTATATCCTTTAATTAGCACATATTTAACATTAAAATATGTTTTAATCCAATAAATTACTAATCGTGCAATTAGATGCAGCCGAATGTACATTTACTATTGTATTTTTGTTTTTCATTTTTTATATCTATAATGTATTCATTCATTCATTCACGTGGCGTCTTTTTACAGAGGATTGCAGTTGAAGTTCTTCTCCATTCTTCACGGTTGTAGGCTTTTCGAAAGGTTGAGCCAATCCATTTTTGATGTTATCCTGCCACGTTAACCTAGGTCTTTCCTTTCTCCGTCTGCCTTCTACCATTCCTTGAACTGAAATTTTCATCAGTTTCTCTGAGGATCCTATTATTATGTGCCCACCCTATGGTGTTTTTCAGGTTTCTTTCCATTCCAAATCTACTCATAACCTCCTCATTGGTTATTCTATCTATTCGACTAATTCTTTCCATTCTTCTAAGACACCATATCTCAAAGGAATTTATCCCATTAACTACCTCTTGGTTTATTGTCCATGACTCGCATCCATATGTAGCACACTCCAAATCATTGTTTTAAGTATTATTAGTTTCAATTTTTTGCATACATTTCTATCCCTTAATACTGAAGATATTTGTGCGAAAGCAGCTTTAATCTTTTTTATTCTGTTTTTAATTTCATAATTACATCTGTTATTCTCAGTTATCCAACTTCCTAGGTATTCAACATTTTTACCTTTACTATTTTCTTTCCATCCTACATAATCTTTAGATCTTTGTTTTCTTCTCTTGAGATTATCATAACTTTCGTTTTGTTTACATTTATTTTCATTTGGCATCTTGCTTTTTCCACTTTTTTCAATCTATTTAGAATTTCCTGTAACCCTTCTTCGGTGTTACATAGCAGAGCGATGTCGTCAGCATACAAATGTTATTGATAAGATATCCATTAATTTTTACATCTTCGTTTAGATATTCGAACGCTTCTCTTATCATCCATTCACTGTAGATGTTAAAAAGTGTTGAGTATGTTGTGGACAAACCACATCCCTGTCTTATTCCTTTTTGAATCATTAAGTAATCCATTTGGTATCCTCTCCCTAAAAACTGACCGTTGCTTTTTGACTTTTATAGATATTGTAGATTATTCTTAGTAATTTTTTATCAATGCCTATTTTTTGCAGAATCTCAAACAACAGCGTTTGATTAACACTATCAAAGGCCCTCTCGAAGTCGACAAAACATACAAATAGCTCTCTATTATGATAAATCGTCTTTCTCCTATAAGTCGTATTATTGTAATGGTCTTCCTTGTCCCTTTGCCTCTTCGAAAACTAAACTTTGTCTCGTCTAGTTCCCGATTTATGTAGTTTTCTATTTTTCACTGTATGCTGTTAACTAAAACATTTGAGACAAGGCTTATCAAGCTAATAGTTCAGTGTTTATCATAGTCTAAGGTACCCGCAGTTTTAGGAAGAGGGATGAAGATAAATTTTGTAAAATCATTCTAAAATTTTGTTTAAAAAATTAGTTAGGATTATTGTTCCATCTTCCCCCATAGCTTTAAGGAGTTCTTATTTCATCTATTCCTGATTTCATCTATTCCTGATGCCTTCTGTCCCTCAGCTTTTTCAACGCAGCATCACTCTCTTCTTTCTCCATAATGTAATATACATCTATATTACATTATATATAATATAGATATATTGTATTATGTTATGTTATATATAAATCATATTATGTTGTATAAACACGTTTGATTTTTTATATCTATTGATATAATGTAATTACTTTATGTTTTTATGCCTGTAAGTAATATTATAAATATAGTAAATTTGTTTACATGTTAAGGCACACTTCTTGTACATCAAGCTATAAAAACTTATAAATATAAAATTATTAAGCTATAAACATAAAAATAAAAGCCTGGTTAAACTCTCTAAGAATCTAAACTGAGTCGAAAACGAGTGAGTTACAAGACATAATTTCATCCGCATCACTGAAGCGGATTTCTCCAGTGATGCGGATGAAAATATATCAAGTATTTAACTCTTTTTTATTTATTTGTTTAAGAGAGATTCTCTAATGTCGCCGTTTTCCTAGAATGAATCTTTAATTCTGTAATTACGCGTTCAGAGAATGCGCATGTTACTTCCACCCAGTACATTTCGAATTAGGTCATCAGTCGTAATTGTTTGTCTACTTAATTTTTGAATCAAATAATTTATTTTAAAAACATTTAAATGTATTAAATTCTCAAAATAGGAGAGTCTCCACGTTCCTTTTTGTATGTAACCTGGACATTAAACTGACACATTATAAAATTAACATAAAAATTTCACTTTTTGGGAAATTTTAAGCATTTTTACAGATTTCAATACATTAATATGTAATTAAAATTAATTTAATCACTAAAAATTGCTGAATATGAAGACAATTTAGTAATTCTTTAGCATAAACCTTAAAGAAAGTTCATGCTAAAGTATTATATGTTTTAAAATAGAACGTCAATATTTTCATGCTTTAAAATTTAAAAAAATTCCTTTTGTTTCGTCATTGATTAACTTTAAAAAAGAATTTTTTGATTATATCGAAATTTAGCATAAAGAAAATCAATATGGATCGAACTTTCCTAAAATAGAAATTTCTAAGATTTTATAATAAATAATAATTTATTTACTTTATTGCTATTAGGAACTTAATCATAGATTTACAAAAATTATCTTATATTATTTTTAATATTAATAATTTAATTTAAAACTGAAAAATTTCAGGACGTGTAGATTATCAACTTGTACTTTCATTTGACATTGGATAATATTGTAGATATGAATAACAGTGATAAACACGTTCTATCTTTTCTAGAAAAAAAATTGGGATGATATATCTGAGGCATCGTTTAAAATCGCAAAATTAAATTATTTGAATTAAAAATGTGTTAGCAAGATTGACAATTCAAGATTTTCTGGATAATAGCTATCTTTCAGAAATAACTTACCGTATTTTACGGACTATAAGACGCATTTTTTTCTTCGAAAAATTGCCTCCAAAATTCAGGTGCGTCTTATAGTCTGTAGCGTCTTATAGTCCGTAAAATACGGTATATTCTAGATTTCCCAAATGATTTATTATTCTAGGAAGCGATATTCTCGAATGAATTATTCGCTTTTCTATGAAATTTGGTATTAATTATATATATTATTATTTGATATTAAGTAAAACATGAAGATGAAGATCCAATGATCTTTCTAATTTTCTGTAAATATCTGTTAAGAAAATATATTTTCAAAAAATATAAAGATGCAGCATCGTAAAATTTTTGCACTATTGCATCTTTATTTGCAATATTTTAAGTCTATAACTGATTTATCAAATTTTTCATAGTTTGCATTATAATTTTTGCACAAAATCTGCAGTTCAATTATATAACAATAATTTTCTTTATTATTTAAAAATTTTAACAGCATATTTATGAAATATGTGGTGATTTCAAACACGAATAGAGCACAAACGATTATATGAAATTATTTAAATAGTTTTAAACTGTTATGAGCCCAAATTACCAGCTTCAAATTCATATAAAACAGGTTTTTAAAATTTATATCTTGCGTTTTGGGGTTCAGAATCTTCATTATTTAGGATAAAACTTAGAAAAAGGTATTATTATTATTATGATATTAATAATACAGAATAAAGCATATGACTTGTAACTCTTTATAAAAGAACTTGACAACTTGACCTATGTCCTATAATTTTCTTTGAAAAATTTTTTGAAAGATCAGCAATGCTTAAGAAAAACTCTACTAACGCTACTGAATGAATAAGCCTAAAATATCAATTTCTTCTTTATACTTTAAAGCAGTGCTGTCTAAACTTTTCGATTGGCGGGCCAAATTGCGCATTAGGCTTAGGTATGTGAGCCATAAGTATTTTGTATATTCCATATATACTAAAAGTGGACTTATTCCTATTGTTTATGAAGAATGTATTAAATAGGCTCGAGGGTCGAATTTGGCCCGGGGCCGTAGTTTGGGTGCCACAGTTTTAAGGTATCACTTTCGGCAAAATCGATTCGGCATACTCCATTTCCTGGTAACATGAACTATTCCAGTGGTGCTAAGTACCATTTCACTTATTCCCATTCTTATCCACATTTCACCATTCTTCCTTGTAACTCCATATATCATTCCCATGACTTGGTCAGAAATGATGCATGTCATGCCATTCCAATGTTATTATTTTATCATGGTTATCCTTTCCCGTATATATCTTTTCCTACGACATATATACCATTCCATAGGAATAGTACCACGTTTATGTACCATGGAAATGATAGAATACTATAGAAATGGTTTTCTAATATTGATGATATAAAAATGAAAGATGTGACATGAAGAATATATAAATACAACAAAAACTTTTCTTAAAAGACATCACAGGAGGTAGAGCCACTATCCGGAAAGAAGTAGAACCGAATTTGTTACTTGACCTCATCCATTTGAGTATTTTGCGCGTTTTATAAGGAATATCGTATATAAAAATTGCATATTATCAATGTAATAGATCATGTTCTATCAAAAAGTATATTTAATTAGAATAAAATAATTTTAAAATATTTAATTATATCTAATAAATAATTAACTTCTCTACGTCTTTTACACTACAAAGTAATTACACTTACTTATCCGTAAAATTTTTAAAAAATATTTGCAAGTAATGCCAATAAATTTATAGATAAATTATTCAATTTTATTTACTTAGTAATTATTTTCTCTGGTATAACGCATTTTAATTGAATTTTTAAGATTGCTCTCGCATCGTCACGTACGTACACTAAACCATTAAAGAATATTAAATATTTATAAATAAATATTAAGATATATATAATAAGGAACCATCTACGTGAATTTCTTTCAAATGATTCCATTGGGATATACAGTTTATACATAGATAAAATACTATAAATAATTAATTTTCGTGTCGTCTGACAGAAATTTATTTTAAAAATAAATGTATAAAATTTAAAAAAATAATAAATGTGCTTCTCTATAAAGTAGTATTAATTAATTAAATTTTTATATTTTCAGTTTTTGTAATTTAAACAGCAACCCCTATATAAAGACTTTTCGAAAAAAGTGTGTTTAATTTGATTATAATGCTTTAAATTTACATAAATATATGAAAAATTCTATATAAAAACTTTCCCGAAAGAGGGAAATGTTTTTTTGCAACAATGCAGCAAACGTTTTCAGCCTGATTCACAGGCCATCTTCAGGCTTGGAATACATTTGAAATTAAAATTCCATCCATGGAATACAAAAATTCAAATTCAAAATTAAATAAGGTACAATCAAAATAAAATATTGAATAACTAACATAAAGCAAAAATAACAAAAAATATATAAAAATGTAACAAATGAATACGTAAGCATTAATAAATGCAAATTTCTAAGACATACAATAAAACCACTATATTGATTGGTTAGAGCCCTTATTAAACTTCTTAACCATAAACTTCCATGCAGAGGGAAGACTATCTGCGTCCCTCGCATTAAGACAGCCTTCTTGTAATCTACTTCTAAAAATCTGCAACTTTTCCGCTGTCAAGGCTAATGATGGAGCACGATCAAATGGAATGAGGCGGCCATCATAAATCCTTTATCGTCTCCATCATTAGCCTTGACAGCGGAAAAGTTGCAGATTTTTAGAAGTAGATTACAAGAAGGCTGTCTTAATGCGAGGGACGCAGATAGTCTTCCCTCTGCATGGAAGTTTATGGTTAAGAAGTTTAATAAGGGCTCTAACCAATCAATATAGTGGTTTTATTGTATGTCTTAGAAATTTGCATTTATTAATGCTTACGTATTCATTTGTTACATTTTTATATATTTTTTGTTATTTTTGCTTTATGTTAGTTATTCAATATTTTATTTTGATTGTACCTTATTTAATTTTGAATTTGAATTTTTGTATTCCATGGATGGAATTTTAATTTCAAATGTATTCCAAGCCTGAAGATGGCCTGTGAATCAGGCTGAAAACGTTTGCGTGTCTCTATAAAGTAGTATTAATTAATTAAATTTTTATATTTTCAGTTTTTGTAATTTAAACAGCAACCCCTATATAAAGACTTTTCGAAAAAAGTGTGTTTAATTTGATTATAATGCTTTAAATTTACATAAATATATGAAAAATTCTATATAAAAACTTTCCCGAAAGAGGGAAATGTTTTTTAAATGCGGGAAAATGTAGCGTAATTAGAGGGAGGAAATGCTTGGAGATCATTTAAATACAACATGAACCTCAGAATAATGTATTCTGAGTAACCAGTGACATAATCTAGGTATGCAGATATGCAAAAAACGTTATATGAGGGTACAGTAAATTGAGATTTTGTATATTTATGCATTGAAAATAATCCTACAGTATAAATCTACGGATTTTTTTTTCAATTATAATGCCTAAAAATACCTTAAACGTCTAATATACTAGAATAATTATAAAAAAGTTATTTATAAAATAAAATATGAACAAATTTATAAATATTTATTTATATAAATACATATTTTAAATAATATAAATTAATAAATTTAAAAAAAAAAATTTATTATTATTGTGTTTAAGACCTTATAAAATTAATTTTCATCCTTTACGACAGATGGCATTATGTTATTAGATGGTCAATGACCTAAAAAAAAAAAAATAATAATGTTGTCATGGCTGATCCAGAAAGTAATATCTAACTAAGGTTAGTATATTAATATATTTATTAATAAATTAATTAATAAAATATCAAATAATTCCATTTTAAAAATTTTAAATATTTGAATTTTTATAGAAAAATATCATTTATTTTTTATAGACAAACCAGTTTTTTTTTATATTCTGAATATTCTCTGATTGCATTTAACTGAATATTTATATTTTTAGAAGGGAAGTGCAAATGTGTTTTTCCATTTATTTTTATAATATAATATTCTTTTATGATATTTTTTGTCATTTTCTACCTTATCTAAGACAAGTCATTCTTCCTACAAAATATTTTACTAGGTGACAGAAAAAATCGATCCACAGTTAACAAGAATAGTGTTGTTGCACGGCTGATATACATTGTGGTTCCCTTATGAACACCTCAAAACAACGAATAACTTCAAATATACATTAATAAATATTATAAAAAAATATTTTTATAATTAATTACCATGAAAAAATATGAAGATTATTTATTTATCATAGCAGTACATTACAAATAGTTCAAATTCCTCTTAACATCAATATAATTTCTTATTTTCTTATTAATATAAGTTCAATGTTTCTTATTATAGTACACTTATTTATCAACAATACTCAAATATTGTTATATCCATAGAGCAAACTTTTTAGCTATTGATTCTTGTTAAAGCTCATATCTTGTAAATGGATCAAATTCTACTTAATATCAAAACAATTACTTATTTACTTACTAATAAGTTGAATATTCATTCCTTACTACAATATATTTACCTGAAGGTCAATAACACTCAAATATTGGAATATCCCAAGAACGCTCTTATATATTGACTTAGTTTAAAAGCACTCCTAACAAGTCCAAATGAATAGAAAATATTTATTTGGACTTGTTACTTGAATTGATTCAAAGAATAGAATAAGAAATATTATATTAATTCAATATTTAAATTATTTTAGAAATGTTAATATCAATAAAATTAAATTTATTGTTTATTTAACCAAAACTTTTATTATTAAAAAAATAAAATATATAAATATTTTATTTAAAAGTTTACATTGATAAAACGATCATTTATAAATTTATAAATGGATGATTTATATTATTGAAGATAGATTTTCTTTTCAAAAATAAGTTGAAGACTGAGCTGATTAATTTGAATCCACATAGAAAATTTATTATTGATCAATAAATCACTCCCAATATTTATAAATATTTACAGAATAATAAATATAAATATATGAACCAATATACAGAATATGAATTTATGAACAAACAAGATTAAGATATTTTTCAATTTTCCTAATTCGTCATCTTGCCCTAATTCCCTTAAATTGTACTTATATTTTTATACTGGAAGATAATCCGATTTGATTTAAATTAAATTGAATGATTTACATTTTTTAAAATACATTTATAAAATAATGATTACATATAATAAACATTTTTAAATCTTTTTTTTCAGCTCTTCGGAATATATCAATAATGAAATTGCACAAAGAAAGAAAATCCTTTGTTTTTCTAAGAAGCATACAGATTTTAGTTACCGTTTTTACCCTTTTATTGCATCATAATCTAAAGAACAATGTAGTTCTTGGTGTGGATAATCAAAATCCTAATTATTTTAATATTGGTGCCGTATTAGAAATGGGCCCGAATATTGTTAATTTTCTTACTGCAATAGCTAACATTCAATCGGAAAAAATTCTTCCTGATTTTATAACTGTCAATGGATGTACTGTCTATATGATGCCAAATCCCATTAGGATCGCACAATGTGTTTGTGACGAACTTATATCGAAACAGGTAATTAATTATATTGATGGTTTTAATATGTAAATATAGTATTATTGGAGAAAATGTACAGTGTACGAGTCACAATTTTTGTTTGCACGTATTGCATGCAATCGTTTTCGTAAATTTGTAAGATAGATTTTACAAACTATAAAGATTATAGTATAAAACTTTCTATGAAGTCCTATTTAATACCTTCATATAATACTGTATTAATATCACTAAAATCAGAACCTAAAGTTGTTTAAATCTTAAAATCAATAATTGCAATACGTTACTTAGATCGATATTTGAATATTAAGTCATTGCTTTGGACTACACTGTTTTGCATGTGTATGACGAACATGCAAATGTCTCTCCTGTCTGCAGTTTTTAAATTCTATTATCTCATTTCTACTAGACAGAGGTTTTCCTCTTTTTCGTGGGAAATTAAGTCGATCCATCTTTTCCATTTCTTTCTCTCCATAATATCCTCCTCTCTCATAACCTCCTTTCCTTCATGTTTTTCTTCGCATCATTTCAGGCCTTCCTTGATCTATTTTTTCCTTTTCCTGGCAATTTCCAGTCCATCACAATCCGAAATTGTTCTATGTGTATCCTCCTGACATGTCGAAATAACATCCTCTTTTCTTCTATTATATATATTATATTTCTTTTCATTCACATTTCTTTCTTGTCGTCTCATTTCTAGTTTTTAAATATTTTTTAAAGTTTCTACTTACTGTTTTTTTATAATATAATATTTTAGTGCCATAAATATTTGTGTTTCGTGTTTATATTTAGGTTTATGCCGTAGTAATTGGAAGTCCGGTTTCAGAAGAACTCTCACCAGCTTCTGTATCGTATACTTGCGGGTTTTATAATATACCTGTCATTGGAATCAGTTCGAGAGATAGTTCGTTGTCTGATAAAGTAAAAAATATAGCTTCATATATTGTAATAATATTTCTATATTTTTATTACATATAATAAAAATATGTATGTGTGTTTTACAGAATCTTCATGCTTCATTTTTACGTACTGTTCCTCCATATTCTCATCAAGCGGATGTTTGGATAGAATTGTTGAAGTTTTTCAAGTATAATTGTGTTATATTTTTGCATAGCTCTGATAACGATGGAAGAGCCACACTTGGAAGATTTCAAACGTTGGCTGACAATGCAAATATTAAGGTTTGTTTTATATTCTATTAATGTTCACATTGTTGAACAGTTAATAAATAAGCACAAATTAATAAATATGTATAATTTAGGATTTTTGTTGAATTTATCTCGCGTAGTTCCAGTACATTTAGGCCACGTAGTCATTCTTAATTTTGCCTATTATGATAGCACTCGATCTCCAATTTTCAGAAAACAAGGATGAGAAATACAAAACAATGCCTCAACATGTGATAAATTATATAGGCCTACATATAAGTTCAGGTCAGATTCAAATCCGAATACCTTAATGTTCAACAGGTCAGATTCAAATTTAAATGATTTAAATTTCCATGATTCTAATTCCTAAAATATTAGTGAATATTTCATCTCTGAATATATGTGTACAGGGGCTTAATCATAATTTACAACACAGCTATGGGAAATGGAACGGTTCTTTATATAAATATATGTGTGCAGCCTTACGGGGGACGTCCAGAAAGTTCCCGGAAAGTTGTTGTTATTCGTGAACAGAATGCTATACGGGTATTTATAATTAATTGATGCGAACGGAAACTTATTGGGACATTTTTATCAGGTATTCCAAACAGAACTGCACGATACTTACGCGTAATGTTATATCAGTTTAAAATTTTACCCTTGCATCTGAGAACATGGATTCGGTAAATTTGAAGTGTGCGCTAACATTAAATTCTTAGTTAAACTGGATTAGAAAAAACCTGAGATTAAGGCTATCACAAATGTTTATAAGTAGAGACAACGAACCAAAGAAAACCACTCTTTATGAATGGATTAATTGTTTTAATGAGGGTCGAGAAAACATCAAAGATGACAATCGCAGTGGGAGTTCATTTTTTGGAGAAAATATCCATGCTGCGGAAACAATAGTAAAAAGTGATGGCCTAATAACAGTGCAAATAATAGCTCGGACTTTAGACACATTCTTAGGATCCGCACAGAGCATTCTAAAAGACTAGCTAAATCGGCACCCATCGCGATAAAAGCAAGCTTTTATCGCGATGGGTGCCGAAATTGTTACGCGAAAATCAGCTGGGTTGTAAATTGAGATTAAGTTCCTGAAAAAACAGTTCTTAATATTAAGTACTGACTATCAGTACTCAATACTAAGCCAACTGTAATGAGGGATTTACATATGAAATTTCATACAATTATAATAGAAATTTTTCAATCGTAAAATCAATTATAAAGCGAGCGATTGTAACGCAATGTAAAATGTTAATAATCATTTCATTAATTAAAAAAATTAAACATATAACAGAACATAAATACAATGATAAAAACAATCAAATAACGCTTATTTATTATAAAAGAATAATGCGAAAAGTAATTTATACAGTATAAAGTACATAAGGTCTCAAAAATTTAGATACAATAACAATTCTCAATACTTTTTAAGCATTGCAGCTTCTCAAAATTTATCAATTCGACAATTTTGAAAGAATACGGATGTAAAATATCCAAAGACAGTTCACAGAAGGTTAAAAGCAAACTTAAAATTTGTGTAGAAAAATATACTGCAAACCTCTTCTACATCTGAATACTGTTATGCAAAATTAGAATGGCAAAGGAAAGTCATCATGTGTCAAAGAAACATGAATGACTTTCAATCAGTATTAGTGATGAAAAAAGTGAAATTTGAATGGTCCTAACGACTAGAATTACTGTTGGAATGATATTAGATAGGAGCCAATATTATTCTATAGTTGTCAACTTGGATCACTTATGGTATGAAAGTATTTGGATATAATGACACTGTTAATTTAATTTTTTTAAATATATCAATTTTTTATTATTAATATATATTTCTAAACAACAATAACTATTTAGAATATTTCTAAACTACTTTAGAAAATAGCCTATTTCCTATTGAATTAATTAGAAAACTTGTGGATATTCCAACAGTACGACACGCGCATATTTGTCTTTTAAGTCTACAAAAAATTGGTTTAAAGACAAAAATGTTGCTATTACGAAATAGTCAGCACGGTCACCTGACCTAAACACAATTGAAAATTGTGGTGGGATCACAACTCGAGAAGTTTATAGTAGAAGAGGACAGTTTTCTAATATTTCTGAGTTGCTAAAAGCAATAAAAAGAAGCTAGTTTAATTGAAAACGAAAGCTTTTACAAAAATTGGTTTTCTCTATGCCAAATAGAATTTTTGATGTTATGAAAGCAAATGGGAAAAACAATTAAACGGTAAAAATAGTTTACAAATGTACTGTACACTATAATTACTAATACACGATTATTTATGAAATTACCTAAATTTTAATAAATAAGTAATCTGTTAGTTACTTATGTTTAATTATTGTAGTTTTCTTGTAAATAAATTCACATTTTTGGTTAATCTTTTATACAGTTTAAAATAATTGTTCTGTATGTGTTATATTTAAAAAATTAAAACATATATATATTAAATTATTCTTAAAAACTAAAATTACTTAAACTTTTGAGACAGATCTTACTAAGATGTTTAATAAAGAATAGTAACACTACTGCAGACAATCTTAAATATTTCTTTAAATATTAAATATCAAAGTTCTTCAAATAACTTGGAGTAGAAAAATTGATAGAAAATATTTTAAAATTCGCTCATCCCTATAATGACATTAATACTCAATTTAGTAAGAATGGTCTTCCTGACTGTAGACCAATGATAAGACTATTGAAATTATTTGGAAGAAAACAAATTTATATAATTCTAAATAAGATTTTTGATTATTGTATATTTTTTAATAAGTTTTATGGATATTAATGGTATTTAGCATAGAATTTATATCATTAAAATAATGGTCTTATGAAGTAAAACTGCAAGTTTACAGTACAAAGCAAACAAATTAAGAGCAGTAAAAATATCGAAACATGTCCCATTAATCGATATTTTTATATAATTTTCATAATTATTAGCTATTTATGACGTAAATAATATTCTAGAATATATGTGCGCTCAGAAATCATATAAGGCATAAATGCATATATAGCCTATAGTGTTTCCTAAAATAAGAATTGAATCGATGTTCATTAGTCTGCATAAGTGAAGGAAAATAGTTTCGTGTTCATTGCGTAGTAGAATACAATATGTACAGAACAAATATTTTTAAAAATCGTATGACAGTTTTAAACAGTTATATTTTGAAATTTCTTGCAAAAACGTCGAACATTTCAGAGATTATACAGATTTTATAATTTTCTAATACCGGTATATGCTCTATTTGTATATATATATTACGTTCTCCTTCGTAACGAACACGTATGCAGACTAATGAACACGGTTCCCGGTATTTTGAAAATGACTCCATAATAGATCCCGCTTTACGACCGAGTTAAATTTTACTATTATGGCTATAAGAAATACCATATTTAGCCATAATATTTTTGTTAGATATCTCTTTAGTGTTATTATGTTGTTAAAACTCGATTTATAATACTAAACATTTAAGAAATGCGACAAAACGTTTTCCAACTACCAATTAAGTCGTAAAGACGGGGTTCTTTTGTATTTACTTAGCCTATTTTAATTCAAGATAATTTTCAAGAAAACTTAAATTATTTTTAATAATTTGCATGAATTATGAATAAAACAACTAAAACTTTGTAATCAAGAAAATAGTAATAGAATATTTATGAAAATATGAAAAATATACCTTTGTAGATAGAATCTGTGATCGAATATGAACCGGGTATTACTGACATAACTCAAGAATTAGAAGAAAAGAAAGAATTATTTTGTCGTGTATTCATTTTATATGCAAAGTAAGTACACACTTAATATAATTATTTGTTTATAATATTATTTCAAGACAATTTAAGCTTATATAGTAATTTTACTACAGAACAATGCTTTTACGATGTAAGAGGAATGAGGAATAAAATTACGAGAACAATTTATTCATTTAATATTATTGAATAAATAAATAATTTATATTGGAAATATGAATGAGAGCTATACGACAATACGACAATCTTGCATTTATAAGTAATAAAACTAAAATTTTAAATTAAAACCATTTTTAAAAAAGATACGAAGTCAAGTACATGTAACCCCCGTATAACACGGGAGTTACGTTCCAAAAAATTGCCGTGTATGCGAATCCGTGTTATACGAAACAAAGAACTAGTACGAAAACGGGGGTTAGGTTCCAAAAATTAAAAAACATGCTATTATATTTTCATAATTAAGATAAATATCTTTATTAAAATTTTCTTAAGTGATACATATTAATATAAATTAAACAATGTTTTCTTCGTCATCACTAAGCACTATTAACCGAGGGGGTTTTCTTTTTGGCAAGTTATCCTTATCCTCTAGCATTTTTCTGCATTATCTTTAGATCCATGCTTTGGATCTAAAGATAAAGGATGGATCTAAAGATAATGCAGAAAGCATTATCTTTAGATCCATCCTTTTGCAAAAATTATGTAATTTTAGATTGCTTGCTTTTAGTTAAAAAATCTTTATAAATTTCCTTATATGGTGCTAAACACTTATGAAGAATAAAGCAAGTATGGAATAAGGGAAAAACATCTGGCAAAAAAAGCAGAAGCGTCGAGATCTGGCAATATTGAAACAAGTTTCGAGAAGAACCATGTGTATCGACAGAAGGCGGGAAAAGAAAATTTACATACTTAAGTACTAATAGTTCACGAAAATTATTATTTTCGTGAACTATTAGTACTTAAGTATGTAAAAATTTATTACATTTCATGTTGTACGAGGGTTTTACCCAATTCTCGAACCGTGTCAGAGTGAATCCGTGCTATAGAAGTGCCGTGTTATACGGGGGTTACCTGTACAGTATTCGATTTTTATCTGCTTCAAAAAAAACTAAAAATACAACATGATTTCATTTAAAATAATTTAGAATTCGTTGAGAAAAACATTTAAATTTCTTAACTCTGCTGATAAATTTAAAAATTTGTGTTAATTTTTATAATTATCGCCGAGATGGTTGAAAGGAAACGTGTTACAATAGAGGGATTCGTGCTTAATTCCTGTTTTCTTTTATAGGCCTATGGAGAATGATTTTTGTAATTTTATTATTTATTTCTATTGTATATCTTGTTTTATATTAGGAATAGTATTATTACTTGAATAACTCGAATAATAATAATATTAATAATGTGAAAACGAACATTCTTTCCCCACTTCAATAAGTAATCAGAATCTTGCAAACTTATAGTTTACAGCACTTCATTCGTTGCGACGATTTACATTTCGAGTCCTTCCTTCTTATCAGCTGCGTGTTGCAAATAAGTCATAAATTGTATTAATTATACTCAAAACAATTTTAATTAATAGAAAATGGCAATAGCTTATTTGATAGCATCTTTTTAAAGTAAGAATGCAAACTCTGGAGTTGAAACTTTATACATTCATTGCCACAAAAATTAGTGCACCAAGAAAAAGTTGTCGGAATCGAACGAAACTGTACATGTATGAGTGTAATAGTGATATAAGAAAGTGATTACAAAATGAAAGCAAAAGGATCATTTCTTGCAGGAAAAACTACAAATGAGAGGATGTTCTAGTACCTTGTTGGGCCACCTCTAGCGTCAATACACGAGGTAATACGGGCGGCTTGGAGGCATACAGATGCCATATGGTGTCCTGCGGCATTTCGGTCCACAGTTGCTACAAGCGGTCCTCTAGTTAGGCCAAACTTTTAGGTTGTCCAACTTGGCAATCCAGCTGATTCCAGACATGTTCGATCGGTGACAAATCAGAGGACCGGGCAGGCCAGGGAAGTGTGGCAATGTGGCGAAGGCAGTCCTGTGACCACACACCTGCTGTATGTGGTCGAACATTGTCCAGTTGGAAAATGGCTCTTGGGAGCCCTGCCATTAGAAACAACACATGTGACTTCAGGATGTCACCAACATACCGCTGGGCTGTTACGGTCTCTTGGATCACTACTAGAGGTGACCGGCTGTCGTATGTGATGGCACCCCCAGACCATCACACCAGCTTTGAGGCGGTGTGTTACTCCAAAACGTAGACAGGATTGAGGCGTTTACCACGGGGACTCCAGAAACGAACACGGCCGTCGTCAGTGCCCAAACTGAATCTGGATTCGTCGCTGTAAACGACTCGGTTCCATCCCATTGTGGTTCAATCCCGTCGGGAGCGACAACAATCCAAAAAGAGGCGACGGTGGGTGGTTGTCAATAGCAGCACATGTAATGGTCGTCACGATACCAAATGTTCCTTACCCAGGCGTCTCGAAATGGTACAGAAAGACACAGGAGTCTGTAACGATGGCGCTACCTGTGTCCGGATGGCATACAACGATACGGTCGGCTGTGTGCGTGTTTGTCGGAGGACCAGACGGTCCTCTCGGCTAGTAGTCTGCCGAGTGCGTCCCGAACCTGGGCGCCGTGTGTGCGAGCTCTCTCTCGTCCACTGGTCCCATCACTTCTTCACAGTGTTGTCAGAACGGTTTAGGTGGTGGGCTATTCGGCGAGATGACCATCTGGCTTCTCTCAACCCGAGTTTGAGAAGAGAAGGGAGATCTTTCCCCTCTCAAACTCTGTTAGTTGTTCATATGGTCTTCAGTTGTGACGTAAAGGCATCACTAGTGATACAACGTCCCTCTGCAACAGGTAAACCACCTTTGCGAATTTTTTTATTAGCTAAGAGGGACTTATTGCGTAATGCCTTCCGCAATGAGTCATCATGCTTAAATCATTTCCATATCTGCTTGAGATTCATCTGCATGCCAAGTTTCGCAGCGATGCAACTCCTTTTTGGTGCGCTAATTTTTATGGCAATGGGTGTATATCGGGTGGAGAACAGCACGTCAAATTACTTCACTTTTCTAGTTTGCACAATTTATATCTTAAAGAGAGTGAAAGCCACATAGATTTCTATATATTTTTAAAAATTAATACGAAAGACAATAGCGAGATTGAGGCCGAAGTTTTCAACGCGAAAACGTGTACGTCGGATGTTCGGCGCCGCTTTCCTGTAAGCCTATGAGTTTGACAATAGCGTTTGGAAAGTCAGTGGAATTATGCTCGACATTCCAAAGGCCATTTCCAAACTTCTAGGCTTACAGGAAAGCGGCGCCGAACGTCCGACGTACACGTTTTCGCGTTTAAAACTGCGGCCTCAACCTCGCTAATAATTTTATAAACTTTATACAATAGGAATTGCATTACTTTGTTTCCTTTACTACTTAATATTTCGATATTCATCATAATCGCCAAAATTTCTCTCAATGCTGAAGCAGTAAATGGCATCGATAGGTCAATGCTCCACACGTATCCGGTTTTATTTCCAAATAAATCAGATCCATTAAAAGAATATTAATGGATTATTTATATTTTTCATTCAAGTCGCATCCTCATTGCTCTATAGAAGAATATTCAATTTCATCGTGATGGATTTATTTCTTACTAGTACATCCAGACAATTCAATACAATAATATAAAACAAATTATGCCGAAAGATTTTAATATGAAATGCGAAATAATAAATTTCCTTTTATAATTACGAAAATTAAAAGAAAGACAATCTACAAATAGATTACTTGCAACGAACAACTGTACGTAATCCAGTAATCCAGTCATCCAAGACATGAAACTTCACAATTATGTGAGTAATATATAGCATGGAAAGTCATAAAAAAGATAAATCTAGTTACAAAAAAAAGTATGAGAACATAAATGTCAAAAAGTTTTGCTCTTTCACAAAAAAACAACCTAAATTTCTATGCTAGTCACGTCATAACTGTAATAAGTAAGTAAAGCACCCCTGGTTTTAGACTTTTAACTGATATACAGTATAAGGGAAGACAAAGAAAACGTAGTATGTTTTCCTTCAGTTTTTGAATAATTTTGTAATATAGAGTAAATTTTCTTCTTATTTTCTGTATATATTAACTTACCAAAGTAAAAATAAATATAAGTTAAAAATTTATTTTTCAAAATAAAAATGAAATAAAAATATATATTTTTGATGACAAAAACAATTTAAAATTATTAAAAGATGTATAAAATAAAATAAAATAAATAACATTATATAACATTTTAAATGATGAAAACCGAATTTATCAGAAAACGAAAATTTACTTAATTTTCATATACAGTATTTAAATAAGTTAAAAATAGATATATAATTATTTTATAATTATATATTTAATTTATTAAAGACTAAAGTAGCAAAAATTGTATTTGATGGTCAATAAATTGTTTCAAAAGTAATCAAAGTAAGTGCTTACATAAAAATTTTAGAACTTGCAGCATTTGCTGAGATTTATTCTTTGCAGCATCTCAGGAGAATTTATTCTCCTGTGAGATAAATCTTTCTTAAATTGTATTTTCTATAAAATAAAAGTTTTTATACTTAAAAAACTGGGAAAAAATTACATTTTTAGTGCACAATTATATTTAAACAATTGTATTAAATTAATAAAATTTTTATTTACAATTAAATGGAAATGATTTTAATATATAAAAGTTATATATTTTATAATAACAAATAAATTTATACTTTTCTAAAATAATATAATTATTAAATATTTATTTAATTATTTTTATATGTTAAAAATGCATTTAAATCTTGACAAAGTTGGTATATTTTAAGATTTTAAAGTATTTATTTCTCTATTTTTACTGATTATTTATATTAATTAATTATAATTACATTACATAAATTTATAGAGGTTTAAGGTATCAAAATACCAAGGAACCAAGCAACTTTAAAATATATGTAAAATTATATTGAGGATAGCTAAACGAATACTACGATTAATATTATATTCATTACAATTGGATTGTATAATATATAAAGTGTAGAAACATAATAGAAACGTAAAAATGTGTTGGATGTAACAAAAGTTTTTGTTTTCCTGCTACTGTATTTATTGATTTTTCGAATGAGTCAACCAGGAAACGGAAGTTATTGCGATATATAAGTTAAATAATGGATTGCCATAACATCGAATGGCTTAAACAATTATTTTTCTCTGTCAAAAAATATTTTATAGTCCATTCAATATACTTTATCGATTTACAGAATGAATTAAAGTTGGAAATAACAGTTGCAAAATCTAGAATAGACACGTTGCAGTTCTTTGAATTTGTTCGCGAATTACTAGTTTTAGAAATGTTTTAAAATTAAATAATAAAATTTAAAAAATTAAGGTTTAATGAGTCACTAAATAATTCAATTCATAGGTTTTTATTAAGTAGCAGAAGTAACGTATCTCTTGGATTTAAGATTTAAATAATCATTGAATATAAGATTCATAGAATTAAGAGAAAAATAAGACATAATAAATTACTAAATTTAATTTTAAGATTCTTTAAATAGCTAAGAAGTAGCATAACTTATCACTTTACATCTTTACCTTAATCCAATGTTTTTTAAATTATAAAATAAAATGAATTAATATCCAGTTCAAGATACACAAAACTGTGAGGATTTCTCAATAATTGTCAAGAATTGATAATATTTATTTAAGTAGTTTATGCATAGTAGCCAGCATATTAATATATTTAAGCATATATATTTTTATAAACAAAATTTTAAAAACAATTTATAATATTGATTAATTATTGTGCAAAGTCGTGTGCAATTAGGGCTAAAATAGCTCACGCATATATAACTGATAGTAATTAAAATTTGTGTTTTAATCAGTTTTCAATTGAAATTCGTGGAACTATATAAACGCGAATTTAAAAGTATTTATGTAAGTTTTATCTAAAATTTCTAAATTTTTGCATGATTGTAATCATATAAATTACGCTTACAGTTGATAAAAATGTATTAAATTCTTTAAAAAAAAAGAAAATATTGTCGCATATGCTCCACTGATAGTTTAGAGAAAGTGCTATTGCAGTAACATTATATACAATTGCATTACATTGTGTATATTTTCAATGTTTAACATGTAGCTCATTTCAGTACAAAAGATGCAGATGGAATATTTCGTGAAGTAGATAGATTAAATATGACGTCGTCGGGATATGTTTGGTTAGTTTCTGAACAAGCACTTTCAGCACCAACTAAATTGGATGGTAAGTATACATGATAATTCTAATTCAACATATAAAAGTTTTATAGTAAATGTAACAATTAGTTATTTTAAAAATATTTTATAATCAAAAGATTTTAAACTTGTAACATGCATTTCTTATTTAAATAAATATACCTACATATGCAAAGAATATGGCTTAGGAAACAGCTTACAGATTATTCTTGCTGTATTTTATTACATTTTATTATAATATTATTACAATTAAACCCATCTTTAAGTTAATTAAAGAAGATGACTTTAATTTTGAATGCTGCAGGCTTAAAAGCTTATTTTATAAATTACTTGAGACTTACAAGTGGAATCCGATCCCACTCTCTGTAATACATAAAAATGTGGATTCGGATTCAGTTCTTTACCAAATAGTATTAAAAGCTTAGGTAAGTTAGAAAATCATGATTGTCCTATCTCTTAATTCTAGAAACATTATTCCTATCAATATAATTGAAAGATAAATTCAACTTTCAAATGCCGGTCAAAGTTGATATTAATTTCAAATGATATATTGTAGGTATTCTAGGAATACAACTAGTGAATGGAAGCGACGAAGAAGCTCACATATTTGATAGCGTTTATATTATTGGTTTAGCATTGAAAGCTCTTTATCATAAAGAAAATATAACAGAACCACCTTCTAATTGTGATAGTAAAGATAAGAATTGGGAGACAGGAGAGAAATTTGTACAGTAAGTACATATAATTATTGTTTTCATTATTATAATCACATTGTATTTTATTATACTGTTTAGCATGTTCTTAGTACAATATTTTGTCCTTATCACTTCAATAGCTGACACTTTCCTATCTACCGATATTCTGCAGAAGTGTCATGTAACAATTTATACATTTGTAAGTAAAAAGCGTATGTAAATTATATTTTTTTATTCAAATATATCGTTGCGGCACGGTTAATTGATTCTTGTTGCATTACTTATTAGAAATTTAATGTACTTCTTGAGGATTCGTGTAGAAATAACTATAGAAGAACCTCTGTTTCCTTTAGTGAATGCTTGGCAATAAAAACTTTACTAAAGAGATTTAATCATGTAATACCTTCCTAATATTTTCTCTGTGTAGACAAATTCTACACAGAGGTAACTCTATACAAGATGACATTCCTATTTTTTAACGATAAACTGAGGATTCGCAATAAAACAATATCTTATAACTCCTGATGAACATATTATTTATGATCCGTGATAAATATATTTTAATGGTGTATTAGTCCCTAAGATTGTCAATAAGTAATAAAAGGGATAAAATCTTGTAATAGAAAAATTCCTGCGAATTCTCAATAAGTCAATGCCTTAGTGATAAATGAACCAATAAGATTCCATCTTCTATCTTGTGATAGATAAGTCTCTGAGAATTCTCAATAAGACGATATTGATTAACAGTTATATGCAGAAGAAACTGCATTTATTTCTGATTTGTTACAGACAGGGCGAATAAGTTTAAAAGTTAACTTTCCTGTAATGAATTATGTACGAACCTTAAGAAATAATTTTATTTTTATAATTGTTTTTATTCGGGAGAATATTTTTAGAGACCTCTCAACAAATTGTAGCTTATAGATTTATTATCTTTCTCAAAAGTTCATAAAGTGTAAAAATTCGTTTGTTTTCACAGTTAATATTTTGAGAACAAAACAAAATAAGTATTGTATAAAATATAAAATAAAATCCTATCTTATATGCCTAATAATATAGTAAACATTCGCTCTAGGATCTAATTGAATACTGGAAACTCGTCGTTATAAATCGAACTCTAATTTCCTATAGGTTTAGTGCTATAAACTGAGATCAAGTTCTTTAAAATACAGATTAAATTATATAATTATTACATATTACTACAATGAGAGGACTAATAATAAAGTAACATTTTATACAGTCGCAATATAGAGTTTTTGTCACTCGCAAAATCGAGGATGGTTAAAAGATGGAGATCGTGAAATGGAGATTTAATTTATACTAACTTGTAAATAATTATTTATTATATTTCATTTCAAAATTCTTAAAATCTCAATAAAAATAAAACGTAGTATTCTAACTTTTCAGTTTACTAACAATGTTATTTATATTTAAAAAGGTATTTGAAAAATCAAAAGTTATCTTATGGCAAAACGGGGCATGTTATGTTTGACGATAAAGGAGATCGTTTAAACAGTAATTATAAAATTATAAATATTGTTGATCGACAATTTTTAACTGTTGGACAATTTGCTTATTCTCAGGTAAATTTTGATTCTTTTTAACAAGTTTTTAATAACATAAATTTTTGAAGTATTAAAGAAAGTACACTAGTTAAAATTTTTATTAAAAATTTGCATTCGTGTACACTACATCAGAAAGTGAAAATTAAAATACTTTCTAGCATTATAAATGAATGATAATTTTAATTTAGATCTGTATTTAATAAATTAAATACTAAAAATTAATTTCTAACTAAAATTATCATTCCAATTATAATTAATTTAATAATATATATATATATTTATTTATTTTTTACAAATTCAACAAAATTAGGCCCTGTCAAAAGATTATTAGGATTGTAGTTAACATATAGAAAATGTTATTACCTCTTTGTATATTGAATTTTGTTTTTATTATTAATGCTATATTAGAAATACTGATAAATTTTTTAATATAGGAACGTTTTCAGCCTCTAATAGGCCATCAGAACAACAACATCAGAAGAACAAAATACATTTGAACTTTAAAGTGGAATAAGTTAACATAGATAAGAATTTAAAATTTAAAATTAACTAATAATCTTACAGAATTTTACTGATAATTAACATTAGATATTTGTCTCAGAAACATCAATTTATAATATTTAAATATAGCTTTAAGAATAACAATATAATGTATACATATACATATACATTTGTAGCTATAAAATGACTTTAATAAAACAATTTAAACGTTATATTATTAGTACATATATATAACTTTTATCTACGAAAGTATACATTATAAATTACTTTTGATTGTGCTGTTTCCCAGAGGAATTTTTAATATTTTTGCGTATCAAGACGATAGATACAGTATAAAAATTGTGTATATGTATTAATAATATAACTTTTAAATTATTTAATTAAAGCCATCTTATAGCAAAATTTTATTACTACTTTGTACATTACATTAAACAGTATTGTTGTTATTCTTTATGACATAAATTAGGTTGTTGCAAATGAAATGGCCGACTTTTACTTCTGACTTTGAACGTTTATTAATTTAATTTAAAACTTACATATTCAATCAAAATTGTCTCCACGAACATTAATACACTTTTCCTAATGCAATAAAAATGCATTAATGCCAATTTGATTTAAATCACGAGAATGAAAAGACATTAAAGGTACTTTTTATTTCGTCCTCTTCGTTCAAGATTTTATTGCCAAAAAACTGTCCAAATGTATTTAAAAAAGTGATAGTCTGTTGGCAAAAAGTCTGGAGAATAAGGTAAATGGGGAAGAATTTCATTTGAATACTTTCATTATTGTGACGAACAATTAAAGAACTGCATACCGCCAAATGATGCTCCTTAACTTATTCAAATCTATAATTTTTTTGTAGATTCATTAATTTTAATCTTATATTTAATTTTTACATATAAAATTATGTATATATCGTATATATTTGCTTTGTTTTAAGTTTTAAAAGTTTTAATGAAATTATAACGCTTTTTATAATATTACAGGCTAAAGAAAAAATGGATTTGCAGTTGAATTCTAATATAATAGTATGGCCTGGAAATCTAACTGTAAAACCTTTAGGTTACATTGTACCGACTCATTTAAAGGTGCATAATGTTTTTACTCATTTTTCTAAATTAAATTTATTTTAATTACACATATTATTAATTAATTAATTGCTATTAACATCGTACATCTTTAATTGAGTTACAACCTGCAGAAGTTTGATATGCTAAACAATATAATTAAGAAAATACTTTTTTAAGATCAAGTTACTGTAGTTTAATTATAAATTTTCTAAATAAATGACAAATTCTTGTTTCTGGTAAATAAATTTAATGCTAAGATCTTCCATTTTCATATTTTTTTATAATTGAAAATAATTTCTGCTTTTACCACTAAAACTTTTGGCGTTGTAAACACGCTGTAAACACACGCCAAATACAATATTATAGTAATCAGAGCTGAAACTAATAAAATTAAATAATATTTAATAAATTAACGTAAATGTATGCTTATATCAAGTGAAAACTTTGGCATTTTGATAATATTAAATATATTATATAGTATTTTGAATGTTATCATATATATATCGTTGACAAGATGGATACACTATAAGGTTTATTAAGGCGAATATACATGGAGGATTATTATGATCACACTAAATATATTTATTGTGCATTTAAGAATCGGAATCGAATCTGGATCTATCGCAATATAAAAGAAAATCTTATAGCATAGTAATTGTGAATAGTCCAAGACTTGCCTGCAAGTGTAATGCTTTATTACAACTAAACAAGATAATACTGTATTGTACAACTAAACAATCCTGCAAAATGTTACTCAAATCATTTGGAGCATATTACGATTACAATGTGTTCAAAATATTTGCTTTCAATTTCAATCTCCATCTTCCTCATCTTATCCCAAAGTTTGATGATACCGTATTTTGAAGTATCATTTGGAATAGTGACTATTTCACAATATAGCTGACTCGAACTTTTTTTGGATTAGTTTGTTACACTCTTTCCTTAAGAAGGGCCATCAAAAGAAGTTTTAAGGGTTAAAATATGAAGAATAATCAGGGATCAATTTGTTACCTTGATGCTATTCCTAATGCAAAGTCGTTGAAGTTGAAGGCAAACATATTGAACACATTGTAATTTAAATGGTATCAAATTGAATAATATTTATATTCCTTATCGTTTAGTTGTATTAAAACACTAAACTTGATAAAGATCTTTTAAACTTCTCTGTATATTCGATATATGTATATATATTTCTCTTTCCGTCCTGTGAGCACTAAAAGAGCCTCCTCTCCAGGTCCCCACGTATCTATCGTGGGTTCGGCTAGACCCATAATAGGGTGGTGATGGACGGGGCCCGATATATTCATATTTATCTACAATTTAGTTATATTATTATGAACTTTCAATTATTTTACTAGTCACTACTCAAAATTATACAATTATTTATTTAGTTATTTTTAAATAATATGTATTATGGTAATTTAAAAAAAATTAAAAGTTCTTTGTTTATTATGCCATAATAACCTGTGTATATGATCGTATTGTATTTCTGTATAATTTTGTTTTTGTGAAGAATATAATCAATTACATTAAAAACTATTTATAACACAATAAACATAAAAATATACCTTTATTTTTATGAAGGTCGTTACTATTGAGGAGAAGCCATTTGTATGGACAAGACCAATCCCTTATGAAGGCGAATGTGGAGAAAATGAAATACTTTGTCCTAAGCATAATACAACAAATGGTATATATTTTTTCTGTTATACTTTGAATTTTATAAAATTATTTTTAAAAATGTTAATGGTTTTCTTTTAACAATTGTAAAATGACGAGAGTTCGGATTGCACTTGCGGCCAAACCAATCTGTTAATGGCTGGGTAAATTTTTCTATACGAATAAAAATTCCTTATATAGAAAGAATATGTAACTTGAATAGCAAATTTTATATTTTCTATAATTTAAAATATTGTAAGATTCACGACTTTTCTATATTTTTAGGTGAAACTCAATATTATTGTTGTCGCGGTTATTGTATGGATTTATTGAATGCTCTCTCGAATTCGCTGAATTTTACATTTGACCTGTATCAAGTAGAAGATACGCAATATGGAAGTTTCGATTATGTAAGTATAAAATCAAAATTCATTTAAAAAATAAATAAAATTATGTTTATCGTTTCGTCATCGTGTAAACTCAAAATTTAGTTCCTAAGATCCAAGTAGAATTATTCATTGCGATGACGATGTTCAAATGATCTTCATATGACAGCGTAACACTCGTTACACGATGGTTCTGATGATTTTAGTAGCTATAGGAATCATAAAATGATGATAAATTGAAATTTATGTTCGAACTCTGTAACTGCATTCAAGATGCCTTCTTGTAAAATCGAAGCAGTATCATGGATTTAAATTAATTTTTGAATAATAAAAAAATAATCCCAACAAATCATAAACTTTTAACTTGCATAAAATTACTTTAACTCGGCAAAATTACATATAATTCAATTTAATATTATAACATTTATAACAAATTATAACATATTATAATTTAATATTATAACTTTCAGAATTACTGCTCTTCATAAATCACATTGCACAATGACTGCAAATTTAAGTTTATTTTATGATTAATTTATACTATAAACTATTTTTTATTGTAGGTAAATGGTTCTCAAAAGAAAATGTGGACAGGAATGGTTGGGGACTTATATTACGAACGAGCAGACATGGTGGTTGCACCATTAACAATTAATCCCGAACGCTCAGAAGTCATCGAATTCTCTAAACCATTTAAGTATCAAGGAATAACGATCCTGGAAAAGAAGGTAAAGATTTATATATGTTTATTTATTTATATGTGTGTAAATCTTGAGATTCAATTCGTTATTCTATGTCTTCTAGCAACCAAAAAGTTCCACATTAGCATCATTTCTTCAACCTTTTCAAAAAACGTTATGGATACTCGTAATGGTTTCTGTGCATGTTGTTGCATTAGCTCTTTATTTATTAGATCGTTTTAGTCCTTTCGGACGTTATAAACTTCCTAATAACGATGCAACAGAAGAGGATGCTCTGAATTTATCAAGTGCCATATGGTTTGCGTGGGGTGTACTTTTAAACAGTGGAATTGGCGAAGGTTCATTCTCTGACTTATTAATGATAATAGTATGTAATTCTGTATTTTATATCCAAAATTTATTTATTTTTAAATAGGTACACCTCGTAGTTTTAGTGCTAGGGTATTGGGTATGGTTTGGGCAGGTTTTGCTATGATCGTCGTTGCTTCTTACACTGCTAATTTGGCAGCCTTCTTAGTGCTTGATCGTCCAGAAACTTCGCTAACCGGAATTAATGATGCTCGTGTAAGTAAAATATCTTAAAATTTTCTTAAATCTAAAAATCGTAATTGCAATAATTGATTAAAATTGCAAGTAGTTATATTTTAATCTTTTCTATCGTAGTTTTTGAATCAAATTCCGAGTATTAAGTAACATTTCGTTAAAGATATTAAGTTATATCAGGCTGATATTTTAGAATTATTTATTATGCTATTTTGATGTATATAGTTGAGAAATCCAATGGAAAATTTTATTTATGCAACTGTTAAAGGAAGTTCCGTGGATATGTATTTTCGTAGGCAAGTAGAATTATCAAACATGTATCGAACAATGGAAGGGAAAAATTACGAAACTGTTGAAGAAGCCATCACTGCAATTAAATCAGGGTAAACAATATCATGATTTTTCCATTGATAATTTATTGATGAATATGTCCGTAAAATTTGTCATTTATAATTACAATTAAATTACAAATAAGACTAAATAAAATTATATATGTCATAACTCTATTTTTAATTTATATTTAACAGAAAGATTTTCAACTATTTTTATTGTTCATATTTCAGAGAATTAAACGCTTTTATTTGGGATTCGTCTCGATTAGAATATGAAGCGGCACAAGACTGTGATTTAGTGACTGCTGGTGAACAATTTGGACGTTCCGGTTATGGAATTGGATTGAAGAAAAGTAGTTTCTGGGCTGAACATGTAACATTGGCTCTACTTAGTATGCATGAAAGTGAGTTTGGCTCAATATACATATTTCCTACAATTATAGTTTCAGTTTAACTTGAAATTAGGGAAAAATAAATAGTCCTACCTTAGAACTAGCTGTATTACTATGTTGAGACTTATTTCTGTAGGAAGGAACATCAATTCACACACTTGCCTTGTCAAACCATCTTGATTTCATCAATTCTCATGTTTATGACAATTGAAGAAGAAGAATGATTCCAAAACGCGTCTATGGCGATTGATGAAATAAAGATGGTTTCTTAAGGCAAGCATTGGTGTGGATTGATGTCCCATCCTACAGAAATAATTCGAAAACTAAATATTCAAATGTATATGTCAATTTTTACTTTTGTTCTAAATAAAAATGCTTTTCACAGTAACATGGTAGTATTTGCTGTAAATTCACATAATATCATTTCTAATTGCACTGATGAGAAGTAAATTAAATTAAATAAATTACAAAATTTTAATTAATAATATATATATATATATTAAGGTAAAGTAATATATATATATATTATTAATTACATGATTATATACATATTATGTAATAATAATTTATATAATTAAATTGCTATGTTATTCAAATACTTTATTTATTACTTACAAACGTTACAAAAGTTATGCTAAAGACAACGCTTTTCGTTCAATACACATATTACAACACTAACAAATTAAATACTGTAATAACCTTTTAAAAATCCTTTAAAATCACACACAGAGTTAACGGTAGTTTTGGGCTACCGTTATATAAAATAATAAATTATTCATAAAAAGTAAACAATGTAAAGTTACTATTGAATATAACATTTTTACATAATCTGAATTATTTTCATGTTTAAAATTGATTATATCTGTTTTATAATTACTTTTTTAAGTAAAAGCTTCTTAAAAGAATAAATTATAATTTTAAATTTATAATATTTTTATCCAAATTAAGGTGGCGATATGGAAGATTTGGATAATAAATGGATTTTGCAAGGGGGTGATAAGTGTGATAATAAAAATGAAAAATTTCCTGCAACCTTGGGATTGAAGAATATGGCAGGTAAAGTAATTTATAGTAAAATTAATATCATAAATATAATTCTTATAATTAAAAACTAATGTTTTTAATATATTTAAATTGTTATTTTTCAATTAGGAGTGTTCATCTTGGTTGGTGCAGGAATAGTGGGCGGTATTGGACTTATTATTATAGAGATTATTTATAAGAAACATCAAACAAGGAAGCAACGTCGTATGGAAGCTGCGAGGAATTGTGCAGATAAATGGAGAGGAACCGTTGAGGTGAATAAATTTATCCTTGTTACAATTTTCCAGAGGTTTTGTAGCATAATCATATATGCAGAAAGTATAAAACGTTGTAATTATTTAAGAAATTCTCTCTTCTATCAATGTTATGCCGTTATATAACTTGATATACAATACATTTATTCTTGAATTTTTCTAATGATTTCAATAATTGTGATGTAAATTATTTATAGTAAAAACATTTATATTTACTGAAAATCGAGTTCTTTAATTTTTATTTCATTGTTCAACTTCCAAAATCTTTCAGAAGAAGGTAAGTTTTGGCTATTGAAACAATAAGATGCATCCTTTTACTTTCAAAGCATGCACAGGAGTCAAAATATCATCCCGATTCTTTTCTTTACTCTAAGAGAGGATTTTATAAATTATTATAATTAATTTTAATAAATGTTTATGTGTTTTAAAACAATTGTCTATGTAATTGTCTGAGAAAATTTTAAAATATTAGAATTTTGAATATTCTTATAGGAAAATGTGGAGTAAAATGACAATGTCGCATTTATTTTGAAGATTAAATAGAAAAAATATATTGCTAATAGACAAAATTATGTTAAACATTAAATAAAATTAGATGATATTTTATTATTTAAATAAGAATACATTTCTAAATAATATATAATAAATAAAAATAATAAATTTGTCATCTTGCTCACCCTTTCTTATTCCTGGTTTATGAATAGTACAGCAATTAACTGGAAGTATTTATTTAACAATAATTCTTGAAAATTAATATTAATTCCCCAGAAAAAGAACTCTAAATAATTTGAAATTTTCGTACTATTTAGCAAATACTTCAGCCTTATGTTCGATTTTATAGGATTGTATACGTAAATACGTTCAATTGCATGTAAACAAACAATCCCTAATATTGTTAAGATGTGTATTTGTTCTAGAAGCGCAAGACATTAAGAGCCACACTCCTAAACCAGAAAAGACCAAAAAGTAACGGAATGGAAGCCTTTACTGTTGAAAGAGGAATGAGAGGATTGATGACAATGACATCGACAACAACCACCACCATAACTACAACAGTATCTAATGTGGATCCTCCCCCTCCACCACCACCGCCACGAACGGTACCACCTTCTGGTATTCTACCATCTATACTAACAGTCGATATACCACCGAACGAACCCGATCCCGATATTCATAACATCCCACCTCCTCCTCCACCACCTTCTTCCTCTCCAGCAATACGTTTGAGAGGAAGAAGAGTGGTTTACGCATCTAGAAATCACCCCGAATATAGTGCACACGATGCAACAGTTTAAAATAATACAAGTTAAAATTGTGGTGCTATTAACGGTATTAAATAAATAAATAAATAAACATTTTAAGCAATGATATTGATTTGATATTTCGCTAAATGTTAATAAAAAATGAAAAAAGCATGTTGAATTGTTTGTATTCAATTGAATATTTAATTTATTCAGATCAAATATATTCTATAAAATATATGTATATATAAATAAATAAATATATATATATATACAGATATATAAATGTATGTTCATTAAAATATCTATATTTACAAAGCAAGTAAATAAAATATTATATCACGAAAGTTAATCTTGAGTTGTTTGTGTTTTATTTTAAGTAATATAATTACTTTTTATAAATTACAGAATTAATTTTAGACCGAACAGTATGGGATTTCAATATTAGTATAATTGTGCTTTCGGAATTTGACAGACGCATTTTGCCACTTGTATAGGGACACGTTCAAGGAATAATGAAATCTCATAAAATCTATGCACTAGTCTTCTACAGTTAGGACGTTGAGTGCAGTATTTGTGTGCAAACTATTTATTGCGTAATTGGGCTGTAATTTGAAAAAATGTAGACATATATATTCCCACTGTCTTTCCTTAATCTCGAGAATTTAGTTAGATAGACGAAATCTGAGACCAGACATGGAAACCTTAGGGGCAGGAGGCCCCGATCAACTATATAAGAATTTCGATGCAAACCGTAAGTCACGCTATTTCAATTCAAAAATTTTCCTTTAAAAGGTGTTAGATAACCGGCAGGATTCTATCGTTAAAGGAAAAGTGTGATGTACTGTACAGGGGCAAGCCACTACTAATTTGCGGTGGGAAGCATATATTTTAAATTAACACGATTAAAAATTGCAGACAGGCATTGTGACGATGTCAGTAAATACTTGCTCATTTATATTTATTTAACCTAACGCGTTAAGCGTTGGATTTTCCGCCATTAAAGCAACACGTTATTCTCACGACATATAACTACTAAACCCCAAACCGAGCCGCCATCTTTCAAGCGAATTGAACGTGCATCCGCCATGATAAACAACCTAATATGAAGAGCAGAGGATAATAAATTTAACACAAATTCTACACAAATAATCATATGTAATTTAATTCAAAGGACAAAACAAACGAATCTTATTCAAAGTAATATGTTTTATCGAAAGATCTTATTCGAGGAATACGTGTATTTGCACACCAGTTCTTTCCTGATCTCAGAAAATATCCCTAATCCAAAATCTTCGGTCAAATATTCGGCAACGTTTTCTAGCTAAACAAAAAGAGCGGTACAAAACGAAATTTGTAAACACTAGAAGAAAGGCAGTATCCGTATTATTCGTCTTCTTGAATATTGCACGCATGCGATGAAATCTAAACAGATTGCTACTTGTATGCGTTTGCGACATCAATTTTCGCTGTCGCGCCGTATGTGTGCATCCTCTCTTGAGGCGCAGATACGCGGCACCCTAGCGAGCCGCAGCAACTCGGTTGAAAACGCACAAATGGGTGGTTCGTAATACTTGTCGTTTCGCTTTTCTATGTAACACCTAATAAAAACATGTAATTTCCATTTAAAATAACGATCAGTTTTTCGGCGGAACGTCCTAATTAACGAACTTATCCTTCTCGCCATATCTCATCAGTTTTCACATTGCCAGAAATTAATGACATAATTTTCCAAAAATAGCTAGGTGGTGTTGTGTGTTACGCAGAACAAACGTCTAGGTTCACCGGTGACTAATCGAGTTCGGTAGTGGGTTCGCGCCTCTCCAAGTCGAGCTGGCCACGTGGAGTTTTCCGGGTTTTCTCCATGCATGAATAAGAGCGTTACCTTTAAAAGACCTCCCGGAAGGCATTATTCCCCGCGTATAAACAAATATATATAATTACTAACTACGTCACAACTTATCACGGGCACCGTAGCGCTAGACAAAGATTAGCTCTAAATTATGTCGCTGCGGTAAACAGCGGAATTCGATTTGCGGTATTTTCTGGTCATAATTACAAATTATGAATTCTTTATTCTCAATTACTATTCATTAAAAATGAAATTAAGTTAAATGTTATGTTTAGATACTCATCTTACTTATAAATGAATTACTTTTCCATAAAAAAATTAATACGGTAATGTTTAGATCAGAATGCTCTAACTTGTAAGATTATAAGGTGGGATTAAGAATAAAATAAAATATAAGGCGACTTAAGAGTTTATATTTTCTCACTCTGAGAAGTGCTGAAAATCTTTTCTGGATATGAACTTCTACAATTCCAAAGTTACATCAGAACTGTGAATAATAAATCATAATATAGTACAACCTCCATTAACGGACACTCTAAATAACGGACGCCATAGTCCATAACCGACCTTACGAAAACACAAGGTACCGACTTCAATATTAATTACGTAAGAAATATTTTAAAACTAAAACAAAGAATTAGTTTAAATACTCTTTCAGAGGACGAATTTTAATCGTAGGCGTCGAACAAATACGCTGAAAATAGGAATGGAGGGCAGCTTGTAAAAGCCGAACTCTTCATCTGTTAGAAAATACTAATCTGGTTAAGTTGTCAATTATCACTTATCGTCATACATATTAACGTTATTAAACTGATGTCTTATTGTTGGTATTAAGCTTACGGTAGCAAGAAACCCAAAACTTTTTCTGAGTTATTCATTTATTCAACAAGAACCGCAGTACAGTAGTAACGAAAAAGAAACTTAAACGTTGTTGTAGTAACCGTTTTATGTGGTGAAAGTTCAAAACCCGTGTTACGAAGGCGATTCGTCGGCCATTTGGTGGTTCGATGAGGACTTTTCGAATGCACTCAGTTGAGCAAAAACGTATAGTGTTCGAATTAATTTCAATGGGACTTCAGCTAACGAAATAGTTCAGGTAATTGTATTGTACATGAACGAGAATATTCTTGTTTATAGCAAAGAAACGTTTAACTAAAACCGTAATTACGCAATGTTTCTAGTTAATTATTTTGAAAATAGTGATTATATTCTTTTGGACTTTGGCTCGGATCTTTGAGCGAACTTCTTTCGATTATGGTGATTAAGATTAAGTAAGTTTAAGTTTAAGTTCAGGGCCGGATCATCTCACAGACAAATGAGACAAATGTCTAGGGCCCGGTCAAACTGTCTATTTTGAAAAGATTTGTAAATAAGATAGTTTACTTTTCTGAATTTTTAAATAAAGTTTATTAAAGATTTGTTTTTCACATTATTTAGTTTTGTTTTATTTATTGTTTTATATTTTTTGTGTGCTCTATTTCTGGTGGGAGAGAGAAGGGGCCCGATAAGAAGGAAATATCTAGGGCCCCAAAGTGGGTTAATCCGGCCCCGATGACATTGTATTTATATATTACATTAAATAATTTTATGACCAATCACGAACAACAAGATGACAAAGACAAAAACTAAGTAAAAATAGGCAAGATGAACTTCGAGTCTCATTTTAATTTTGAAAAGTTATAAAAATCATTTGGTAATATAGGCACAAAGTTACACTTACTTATAATTGACAAACATTTTGTATATAAATGTTAAATTTAAGATTAGGATGCAAAGATAACACGCATAAAAGTTAAAAATAAAATTAAGTTTACCAATGTTTAAAAAAAGTTACAAGGTGACAATAAGCTATGTAAGAAACAGACCTCAAAAAATCAAAATAATGCAAAGTAATACGAACAAAGTCTATTGTTAAAACAAATTTAACACTTGAAAAATTATTTTTAAAATTTTCAAACAAACGCTTTTTACTCACATAAATTCACTAGAAAGATAAAATGATTTTTTCCAGCTTTTACAGTATTCTTAGCTTGATGAGACCAAAAGTAAAAACGTGGGGTGCTCATATTTATAAATATTCTTAGTTACACTTTCTAACAATTTCTATGAGCTACCCATGAGTGTCCTGCACTTATATTTTTGGTCCCTAATACCAAGAACACTGTGAAAGCTGAAAGATATTATTTTTTTATCTTTTACTACATTTATGCAATAAAAAGCGTTTGCTTAAATTTTTCTGTAATTTTTAGCTTCTTCTACTTTTAATTTTATACTGCGTATAGAACACTAAATTATCGAATTTCTTCTTGGTATAATATTTAATATTTTTGGGAATACTATAGATTACCACCTATGGAATTTCGGAACTTTGAGTATATATCTGAATTGGGTGGACCGAGACGAGTTCAACGATACCCTACTTTTGGACCGGAGACAAAAAAATAAGAAAGTTATCATACTTTTTTAATGTTTTCATGCAGACGACACCGTAGTTGCTAGTGCTGCCATCTCGCGGTAAAGTCTGCAAACAAATGTAAAAAAAGAGCACTCTGAAAGGCAAGAAATTGCATGAACAGTCGAACGACACTCCTTTTTTTCCTTTTGTTCAAGAACTACCGTGAATCAATAACTAGTAACGTTAAACAATCCGCGGTCTGCCGGCGGCTCCCCTCCCGGGGGGAGTCCGTCGGGAGCACGAACAGTCGAACGCCAGTTCCTTTTCCTTTTTTCTCAAGCATCGCGACTCCCGATCGCGATAGCGCGGTCGACTCGTAGTTCTAGCCGACCGCGAGCGATAGCGAGACTGAGGGGCCGTAGCCCCGAGGTCGATGAGCGTGAAGGTGTGCGAAAAGGACTTAACTCGAACTGCAGACGATCAGCGTGCTCGTGGATCAACATCTGCCTTTGTTGAAGGTATATATGGCCGACTTGCCGGACTGCCTGTTAAACACGCGATAGGCTTAGCGGAGAGAGTGACGCGACTCCCGATCATCGCGCGATCGCCGAAAGAAGTATGATAACTTTCTTATTTTTTGCCTCCGGCCAAAAAGTAGGGTACTGTTGAACTCGTCTTTGTCCCCTGAGTTCAAATATATATTCAAAGTCCTGAAATTCCATAGGTGGTAATCTATAGTACACCCATATTTTTAAAACTCTTTCTTCTCTGTGAGCACTAAGAGGGCCTCTTTTAACAAGCCTATTATGAGTTCGGCCAGGCCCACAATGGGGCGTGAGCCCATCCTATCACCCCGAGTGGTGATAGGATGGGCTGTATAATATTTAATTGCGAAGTGGATGAAAATTGAGTTACAAAGTTTTATCTAGGCCAGCAAACCTTTTTGAGTTCGTATGTCATATAGCAAGCATAATATCTTTAAGATGTTTATAGTGCCGAATATATCAAATAACGAAATTTAAAGAAATGAAATTAATGAACTTTAATTAGAATAATTTTTAAAAAGCTGATAGATAAAAATGATCAGGTGATAAACCGAAAAGATGACTGAAAAAAAAACAGATAATAAGCCAAAATAGTATGATAGGCCAAGAACAAATGTGCATAAAACACATGCAGAAAACTGAATCAGAAATCAGCTTTCAGTTCAGTTTCTGTTTACACTTTTATGCCAGAACACACATACGTAAAAATTCTGGCCGAATAGCAAACGTCACTGCCACTAACAGTGCTACATTTTATTATTATATTTTTTTCTCTCATATATCTATCTTTTTGTACCTTCCATTTTTCCTTTGCTATAATTTAGAAAATTTAATGAATAGACTTGTATTCCGAATTCAAATAAAGAACGTGTGATCTAAATACTAGGCCTACATATCGATTTTACTAGACCTACCTGTTATTTGAAATTTTGCACCTACAGCCATCTATAGACGTTGTTTAAATAGTGTCTTTATACATGACACTGGTGTGGTCGAACGGATTCAATAAACTCCTCTATTTCATTTATTTTTCGTTTTTTCGAGACCGTCACAATTATAGTGTTAACCCTCATTGCCGCCATTCGTTAGATACTACGTTCGCACACAATCCACGACTCACTTCGATCTCGATTTGCCTACAATCTGGATTGTGACTGTCGCCAGTCGAACGTCGTGCCGTTCGCACAGGTAACTCGCTTGAGAATAACCCGGCTATTGTAAGCGATGATAAAACTGGCATAACTACTCGGTAAGTCACAAACACCAACACACAAAATGGAAGTTTTGATTAGAAATAAATACTTTTTCTTGCCATATATCTAATAATAGACAGATGTCATCGTCTCTCCCAACATCTTTTTTATTTCTTTGCCGATAGCCGGACACGTGTTCTGTAGCCATCTTGTATTTTCTTGCGCGCGTGGGATTGTGGGATCTCTCTTATGACTGGATCTAGTTTCAAGAACTCTCTCCAGTCAATCGCGATTGAACGTCGTTTCAGTCGAGATTGAAACGGTCGAGAGTGTTCGCACCAATGCATAGTCGCTGACCTTGGTCACAATCTAGATTGAAATGCTCAGTGCGAACCGGGTATTAGGATAAAAACCATGTGTCTAGCTTGAGGTCACAGAAAAGACTTCTCTTTATTGGAGGAATTTTGATGTAAAAATTTTACAGCGTAAAAAGTAGAGATCTGCACTAGTCATTTTTCAGTTCTGTTTCAGCCAAAATTTCAGAAAAATTTTTACGTTTTCTGTTTTATGCTAGATTTTACGCCGAATTTTACGCATGTGTGTTCCTGGCCATACGTTACGCGGTCTACTGACGTTACGTAGCTACATGTAACGCCATCTGTTATCAGATTTTATTCACAAATTTTTAATTTTTCGCTAATTTTTTGCTAATTGCTAAAATTGTCTTAAAAGTCTAAAAAATGTATAGTCATTTGGAACACATATGTGTGCAAAGTTTCAACTAGATCAGAAACTGGGAAAATGAATGAAAATTGAGTTACTTTAGTTTAGTAAGTTAATAAAAAATGTATAAAAATAAGCGAAATTATAAATTATAAAGCAATGAAAAGCAAGATCTACATGCACGCAGTCACTCTAACCCCAGGGTGCAAAGAGTGCACCGCACCAGGGCGACGGCCGGATGGCCGAGGGTCATGGTGGCAGCCTACCTTGATCCTTGTCCCACTCTGGGGGACCCGGGGTCGAGTCCGCACGGTTCGAAAAATCTCCAGGAAACTTTTCGGGGGTGGTCCGACCGGATAGATCGGCCCTCGTTGCCGCCATTGTAAGAATAAAAAGCACGTGTCTACTTTGACGTCACAGAAAAGACGTTTCTTTATTGGAGGAATTTTGGCGTAAAAATTTTACGGCGTAAAAAGTAGAGACATGCTCTACTCTATTTTCAGTTCTGTTTCAGCCAAAATTTCAGAAAAATCTTTACGTTTTCTGTTTTATGCTAGATTTTACGCTGAATTTTACGCATGTGTGTTCCTGGCCTTAGTGCCCACAGGTCGAAAGAATATTGAAAAAACCGTATTGAAATTGCTGTAAACTATGTATTTGACTTAGATTTAGCCTACATTTGTTATTTGCGTTCTTTTTGCTTTCTGTCCTTTTTACTAACTGGATGTGTAGCCATATGCTAAATAAATGATGCTATTAAATTTTGGTGGTTAAAGGCGGGAGCAGATCTAGGTTTTTCGGGCCTAGGTTTTATTGAAGTCCAATGGGGCCCCATTTTTTGTTAGATTAAAAATCTTTAAATTGGGATTTAAAATTCATTTTTAATAACATCAAAATCAGAGTTGAAATATATTTATTTATGAAATGGTATTGAATTACAAACTTTATATCTTATATAAAAAAACATAAGAAATAAAGAAATATTATTAACAAAAACAATTCAATTTTTGCGAGCCCTTGACACTTGGGGGTCCAGGGTTTAAGCTCTATTAGTCCCTATGTAAGGCCACCAATAGCCAAGCGGGTCTGTCCGCTGAAAACTGGGAGTTCGGTCGTGGGTTCGAGCTCGCCCGGACGGGCTGGCCACGTGGATTTTTCCGAGTTTTCTCTACGTCTGTAACGCCTGAATAGGAGCCAGTTATCCTTAAAAGACCTCCCGGAAGGCATGATTTCCTACGTAACGACCATCATACACGCATACAACTACTATTGATATTACGTGACAATTACGTCACGCTAATGCCCAACTAGCTGATACAAGAGAGAGAGTCCTAATGTAGATCCGTCCCTGGTTAAAGGTCAACGGGTGGTGAGATAAGGAGATTGTATGCCATATCTCGAGTAGGGTCAGACGTAATAACGATTTTAATCGTTATTAGCATTTACAATTTTTTTTTAAACCCATCCCTACCCTCAAAATTAAGCTTTTTGCCATTTTATAATAGTGATTTATGTAAAAAACTTTTTAAATATTACGTCATAACAAAATAGCACCACATATCCAGTTTTAAATCTTGCCAGGAAAGTTATGAAAGTCGTAGCTAGATATTTTTTATATTCTTAATTAATTTTCGAAGGAAAAAATAAATTTTTGAAATAAATTAGTATAAAATAAACCAATAAGTATTTTTTTAACTTTTTGAACAACTGCAATGAGAATGGCATAACTCGATGGAAATACTTAAAATGTATATTCAACTGATTAGGATAACACGTATTTTTACATGAATTTGACGTTACCTACGAAAATATAATCATAGAGAATGACCCTAAATTGATGTAAAATCATGCATTAATTTATGCATCAATGCATGCAGTTATGACTCGACTCAGAAAAGCATAGCCATTTAGCTTGAATATTTGGTACCTTCATGCAGTAGCTTCTTTTCTTGAAAAAAGAAATTGTGGAATTTATAACTTTTCCTTTTAACAAAGATTTGTGTGAAACGCCAAAAAATTTAGACATATTTCATATGGAGCAAAAGGCATTAGAAAATGAAATTATAATTTTACAAACTGATTTAATCTTACAAGCCAGAAAATTTGAAGAAGATTTTTGGAAATACATCAACCGAGAAAAATAGCCCAGTATCACCGAATGTAGCGAATATATTTATACTTGTTTCGGAACTACATACCTGTGTGAATTGGCATTTTCATACTTAAAGTTAACGAAGACTAAACATCATTCTGTCCTGACTGATTCCCATATTGAAGACTCGTTATTATTATCTTCGTCAGGATATACACCTAATTATGACTCCTTGGTTAGAGACGTGCAAACTCAGTCCTTCTATTAATGTTAAGATAATAAAATAAATTCTAAATCTGTCTTTATCTGTAGCTAATTTGAATTAATAAATATTGTTAATAATTACTAATGATGTTTTAATTCCTCTAGACGTGAGTTTTTTGAACCGTTAAATAATTATGTTGATTTTTACGTAGGTAGATATACAGGGTGTTTTAGTACGAGGTGCACTCCCACCAACTATTGATAGATTAGCAAAAAATAAGTCTGAACCTTTATATCATTTTTCCATGATAAATTTTCCTGTCCCCCAAAAAAATCGCTAAAGTGAAATCTTAAAATCAAATTATCAGCCATACTGTGCATTTTTATAACAACTTTTTCATATTTCCGAACAAATAGTACCACAAATTTTACATTGCAATTAATAACAAAATTAAATTACATTTTAAGTTACTAAAAATCTATCTTGAAAAAGTGTCGAAAAATCGAATTTTTTAGGTACCGCCTGTACGGAAAGAACTCGTAGCTGCAAATATCAAAAGTTGGGTCTATAAGTTTATTTTCTTTATGAGCCTATACCTAGAAAGATTAATAAGTGATTTAAAAAATAAAAAATAGTTTTGAACATATATTTTGCTTATCTACCCATAGCACGCGGAAGTGCACCTCGTACTGAAACACAGTGTATAAACATAGTATGTATTTCACACCTCCCCTCCCCATTTAGACTATGCTTATGACAACAAGTCGATCGCGACATATTTTTAAGATAAAAAGTAGATCTCATGTACACAAAAGTTGGCCACCCCTGGTCTATTAGACTTGGTTGAGAACGCTTGTTAAATGAAAGCGAATCCCAGTAGCCAAAAAGGTGTTTATAGACTGATTTTGAATTATTTTGCTCAGATTGGTTTAGTTTATTGAATTCCTTTTCTATTTACAAATGAATCCTCATTATATTTAACAGCTGGAAACGCCTTCATTGAAATACGAGTGCAATCAATACCTCTTGCAATACGTAAAGAATCGCGTTTGGAGAGACGCGATGATCTCTCGAGACGTAAACAAATTATTATAATTATGAATAATAAGTAAACTTTTGGTATAAAATAGTTTTCGCAAGGTGTCCAGCATTTATCTAATCGCGTGCCGCGTAGTTTTCCAATGATATATTAACTGCTGTAACACTACGTTACGGGTTCTCGACCGAAACTAGACACGTCGAAATCAAAGTAAAGTTTGTTTAAATTGAAAATATACAATCAGATAAAAGCACAGTATGAGTTGTCAGAGTCTTTCCGCCAAAAAACCCGAAAACGTTCCCTCCTATCCTCCCGCTACGAGCATTCCAACCAAAATGCCAGCTTCTATTTTCCTTACAAAAGGCGCCCTAATATTCACAATAACTCTTAACAATACAATTTTAACAATCGTAGAAACGAGTTGTTTATCCGAAGCGATTATTGTCGGACGCAAATTTTTGAAGAGCGGATTAATTTTGAGAGAAAACGTTGTATAAGTAAGTTAAATTATCTTATTTTGTGTTTAATTACATTAGTTGTGTTATGGCAAGTCCTTAATTGAAATCAAAACAATGCTTCAATGCTGATTTTTGTGGCATAATTTAAAAAATTGAAGCCTGCCATTTATGACACTTATTTGTAAAAATTACTCTACTAATCAAATCTCCGATGCCTTTAATTGATAAAGAAACGTTATTTTTAATTATTGTAATTATTTTTACATTTCCGCTGTTATATATAATGGAGAGAAAGTACAGTGAGCGATGGAAAACGACTTTCCCCAACATTTTTACACTTTTTGAATTGGAGGAACTGTGAAACGTATAGAAATGAAAAAAAAAAACCTTAAATCTTCAAAAGTATTAATTCTGGTCAGAGTTTTACTAGGAACTTAGGCGTAAGACTAAGGGAGCATAGATATAACGAAAGAAAAGGGTCTAATGCTACAATTTTGTCACAAATGGCGCGAGCCCAAGGTTCTGAACTGAAGTGAGACGAGGCAACAATTATCAAACCTTTGTCTTCTCCAACTTTATCAATGACGGCGAAGATTGAAATATATAGATGTAGGCTACAAGAAGGCTGTTTAAATGCAAGAGATGCCGAGAGCCTGCCGTCAGCGTGGAAGTTCATGGTTAAAAAATTTACTAAAAACTCTGACCAGAATTAATACTTTTGAAGATTTATGTTATTTTATTTTGTTTAATTTTATACGTTCTTCCGTTTTCTCTTGAAAAAATTTTTAAAATTTTTGTTTTAAATTTTTTGATTTAAATTTTTGTATTCTATTCATGGAACGTATCTGTTTCATTTTCGTTTTCGACCTGAAGATGGCCTGTTAATCGAGCTGAAAACGTTTGTTTTTCAATTATATATATTTCTCGGCAACAAATAAGGTGTTTTGTTTCTGTTTATTTATTATGCTGAGTACTTTTGATACTCTAGTATATTAGTATTCACATATCTGCATATACAGTCACGTAACTTCCGACAAGATCATTGACACAGAGGATAGATACACTGTGTATTATTGAAACCTATGCTCGGGCCTTTATCCACAGCAGAGCCATAATCTGTGTAATAAAATTGTTTCCGCTGTCTCTCTGATAAAGTCTAGAAAAATCTATCCAAATAATTAAAAGCAAATTTCAAAAAATATAGTAAATCAAAGCACTGTTTAAAAATTGTAAGATCTTTGATCAATCATCCTGTCTTCGGTTGCTAATATATCTATCATTGACCCTGCAGTCAGATCTTTGATTTTGTTTGTTATTTAATTAAAATACTAAAATATCCATAGAATTAGTCTTTCAATTCGACTATCAAGAGACTATTTATACTCGAAATGTTTTAATTTTTTTCAATATTTTAACATTAGTAGTCAGTGACCAATGTCATACTGTAAGTCTTGATACCTAACAACATTTACCCTCATGGTTATACATAGTTACGCACAATGCATAATTATATAGAAATAATAAAGTAATGAATGTATTCAATATATATTTTATATATTGAATACAGATGTACGTTATTGAATACAATTATACGTTATTGAATACAATAACGTGAAACTCTTTCAAATATTTGACTACTTATTTACTGAATTTATTCACGTTATTTCTGCCTTTTTGATGTTATACAAAACTAGGTTTTGATTTCAAGCTTAATAATGATTAAACTACTAATTTTGATTTAAGAGGTTGTTACAGACTGAAACACAGATTGCGTTTTTATTATATAAAACATAAAACTTTATAATAAAGATATGTAATTTTTATTGTAAATTTTCATATTTCAGTGGCTGAAGTATACGTTCAAAAAGATAATAATAGTAAAATGTCAAGAATTGAACTGAGACGAGTGTCTAAAATTTATAAGAAAGAGTCAGTAACAGAAATTCTTGAAGAGAACAAATCAAAAATCAAAAAAAGTGTGACTACGGAAACATATTCCGTAATTTCTAATGAATTTTCTGTTGTAAGTTTAAAGTTAATTTAATTATTTTTCAATTTTTCTATCATTTGAAAGTTGAGTAATACAAACCTGATAAATACAACATTGTTATATTAATACCAAAATATGCATATATATTTATTTATTCAGCACAATGAAGTGCAATTGATTTTGATCTGGGAATAGAATATTATCACATATTTTGATTCCAAGTCATAAATTAGAAAGACAATATCATTTTGCAATTAAATAATTAAAAGTATACTCTCTTTGATAGATTTAAATAATTAATTTTACGTCATATCTCTGATGTGAATGAAAATATCCACGATAAAAATTGTTGTTTTTGAAAAGTTATAATGCGAAACGACATTCTTGTGTTTATAAATGTGTACAGATTGCAGATAATTCAACAGACAGGCAAACAATGACAACGACCAAAGTTCATCGTGACATAGTTACAATGCAAAGCGGCAATACTTTTGTCAGTTTTTTTTAATTTAAAAAAATGACACAACTCTCGGTCTAGCCCAGACCCCATATATAGTTAATCGACACTTCGGCTCTCTAAGGTTCTCTTAGGGTGGTCTCGGTTCTCATCTATCTAACTCCGTTCCCGAGATTAGCGAAGAACAGTCAAACAGCCAGACCAACGACAGTGCAAATGTATAGTTACAATTTCAAAATTGCTGTTCAGTTAATATACACTTGGGGTGCAAAAGTAGGTATATGTTACTATCGAAAAACATACAGGAAGAAAATAGGAAGAAAAAACATATACATGGCGGTTATAATTAAAGTTGCCCAACTCAGACCTGTCTAGAGCCCATTCTCTTGAAAGTATTTTGATGAAACTTGGTATATGTGGTATATAGACCACGGAGAAAAGAAAAATGCAAAGAAATTTAGTTCGAATTTTTACAACTAGTTGAAAAAATGGCGCATGAAGAACAGTAAAAACAAACTGGAAACAAGCAGATTTTTATTCACAACATTTGTTCAATGTGCAATCCATCACATGTTCAAAACGCTTTACAATGCTGTAAGATGTTTTGAACACGTGATTGATGCAAATGGATTGCACAGTAAACAAATGTTGTGAATAAAAATCTTTTGTGTGTTTTCATTTTGTATTTCTTGTTCTCTATGCGCAATTTTTTCACTTAGTGGTAAAAATTCAAACTAAATTCTTTTGCATTTTTTTCCCTGTGTCCATATAACATATATACCAAGTTTCATCAAAATACGTTCATAAGAACGGGATTTAGACAGGTCTAAGTAGGGCAACTTTAATTAGAACTACCTTGTATTTTTATGTACAAATTAAATCACAAATAAGGAATACGAACTAATATAAGATTGTAAGAATAATAATAATGAACAACAAACATTTGTATTTCTCAGATTTTCAACTGCATACCTATATTTGCACCCCCTCCGTATTATTGTCAATGAAGTCTTAATGTTTTCATTATCACTCTGCGTTAATGTACAATAAAGGACAATTTGAGCAATATTTTTCCAATTGTCAATTACAACCACTTTTTGAAGCTGCCTGTCATCGCGTTATTAAATTCGTTCAGCAATTACTAAAAATATAACTGTCGAATATTATTAATCAAATTTAATATTTAATAAATGTATTTAAAACTTTTTTTTCAGAGTTCTGCCGAAAATTCGCATGAAAGTGTTTCTTCGACGTCAGCATCAATTGTCAATACAAATATCGAACGTCGTCATTTATTCAAAAAATTTATGATAGTAAAAAAGTTTTCTTCAATAAGAGAAGTCAATTACAAAGAGGATGAAACAAGCCTTCTAGACGACTATTCATCAGAAACTCGTGATAGTGAATTGGGGGCTACATCAAGATATTGTACAAAAACGATTGACGAAATCATGAACGAAAATGCTGATGAAATTGGTACGATGATAAGTTATTGCTTTTATAATACAACGTCTTTCAATTTCTCTTATAATTAAACAGTAAGAAAAGTTTTCGAATCGTCTGTATAAAAATTTTAACATAAAATTAGATAAGTTTGTTAGTATTAACATTAAAATTTGGTAATTAATGTTTCTTGCATTGATAATGAAATTAGAGTGGAAGAATACTTTAGAATTTATTTTACTTAAGCAGAAGTTTCTTTTTTGAATGAAAAGTACTTTAATGTTTGTTGTATCTGTTTAATTAAAATTCTAATTTTGTCACACATTCTATCACTCTGTGCACTTTGTCATTCTTGAATTGCGGATTAGTATTCGAAATCATTTATATCTTGTGTTCACTGCAGACGGATAATGTAACTGTATGTTTCAGAAGCGTGATCGTTTTTGTATAATTTATAGTTAATGGCCGCTTTATATTTTTTACACAAAAAAGAAGGCAACATACACACTAAACGTACCATATTATATTTTTCAGAAAGATTAACAAACAAAATAAAGAAAGACCTACAAACGACGAAGAAGTTGTTTAAGCCGGAAAAAGTCGTTGATAATATTGACTCATGTTCCAAAATTTCTGATGAATTTTCTGTTGTGAGTTTTAAGTTAATTTAATTATTTTTCAATTTTTTATCATTTGAAAATTGAGTAATACAAATCTGATAAATACATCATTGTTATATTAATACCAAAATCTACATATATATTTTTATATTTATTTATTCAGCACAGTGGAGTGCAATTGATAGGACACAAAGAGCTTATTACATTCTTTATTTATTCATTGATGGGCGTTTCGGGTTCTTTTATCTCTTTTCAGTCAGCCTTTAATTCTTTTTCTCTTATGCATAAAACTGTAAAAAGCGAATCAATTGCACTCCATTGTGCTGAATAAATAAAGTAAATAAGAAAACACAATTTAAAGTAAGAGAAAGAAACATATTTATTTTATGTAAGTTCACTTCATACTATTTATTTATGAAGTTGTTCCTTGTTTAGTTTTTAAAATTGATAGATTCGTTTCACACAGAATATTTGAACTATTATTGCTTATATTAATGATACTACGTTTAGAAATAATTGCTTTCATTTGATCTGGGAATAGAATATTATCACATATTTTGATTCCAAGTCATAAATTAGAAAGACAATATCATTTTGCAATTAAATAATTAAAAGTATACTCTCTTTGATAGATTTAAATAATTAATTTTACATCATATCTCTGATGTGAATGAAAATATCCACGATAAAAATTGTTGTTTTTGAAAAGTTATAATGCGAAAAGACATTCTTGTGTTTGTAAATGTGTAAGATTGCAGATAATTCAACAGACAGGCAAACAATGACAACGACCAAAATTTATCGTGACATAGTTACAATGCAAAGCGGCAATACTTTTGTCAGTTTTTTTTTAATTTAAAAAAATAACACCACTATCGATCTAGCCCGGACCCCGTATATAGTTAATCGACACTTCGGCTCTCTAAGGTTCTCTTAGGGTGGTCTGGTTCTCATCTCTCTAACTGCGTTATCGAGATTAGCAAAGAACACTCAAGCAGCCAGACCAACTACAGTGCAAATGTATAGTTACAGTTTCAAGTCCAATGAATATACCCTTGGAGTGCAAAAGTAGGTATATGTGATTATGAAAAACATACAGGGAGAAAATAGGAAGAAAAACATATATTTTTATGTAGAAATTAAATCAAAAATTAGGAACACGAACTAATAAATGATTATAAGAATAATAATAAATGAACACCAAACATTTGTATTTCTTATATTATCAACTGTATACCTACTAAATCATACCCTCCATCTCATGTTTAATGAAGTCTTAATGTTCTCAATATTACTCTGCGATATCCACAATAAAGGACAATTTGAGCAGTATTTTTCCAATTGTTCATTACAACCACTTTTTGAAACTGCCTGTCAACGCGTTATTAAATTCGTTCAGCAATTACTAAAAATATAACTGTTGATTATTATGAATCAAATTTAATATTTAATAAATATTTAAAATTTTTTTTAGAATTCTGCAAAAAGTTCAAATTTTCAAGTTGAAAAACAAATTGAAAAAGATATGAACAAGTTAAAAAGTTTTTCTATGCCAGAAGAAGTGGCATATAATAATGAGAGATTTCTGCCAAAAAAAGAGTTCAGTCGAAAATCTGATAAAGAGGTTAGAAAATATTTTCCTGTTTAACCTTTTTCTAGGTTAAATTTATTTTTATTTATTTATTTATTTATTATTCTGGTACAAAGACCCTGTTGTGGGGATAAAACAAAAAACAAAACATAAGCATACATAATCTTACACAACAATATAAACAAATTTCACAGATATATTCACTAATTGTAATAACCTAATAACAAAATTACAAAAATTCATAAATTATTAATATCATTTCTAAACTGAATTCAAATCAGAAAACAAAAGACTTAAAGAACTACATGGGAGAACTATCCGAAAGCAAATTAACAACCAACTAGGTTAAAAAAAAGCTTTCCTATAAGAAAGGAAAAACAACAGTTTAAATCACTTATTAAAAAAAAATCGGATAGTCTCCCAAGCAGTCCAAGCAACCACAGGTTAAATAGTAGGCAGGCCACGCCCCAAGACGAAATTTACATAAAATAATCACTACTTGCTTTAAGCCTAAAAACAATTTTTAAAATAATTAAATGAAAAATAAATAATCCCAAAAGTCTCCTCGCGGAATTTTGACAAAAAAGTACAAACAGCGATAATATGAAACGCATCCAATGGCGAGTCAGCTGCCCCACATAAGCAAATGTCTCTTCTGTAATTACATAAAAAACTTAATGAATTACATCTGCTTGCATTAATATGCCCATAACATTAGAAGAAAAATTACTATTATAAATAGAACAATCAAAAAAGGTTTTATTCAAACTTTTATACTACTCACAATAAAATCTTAATAACATACCGCTATTCAACTTCAAAACATAGTTATCAAAATTATTTAACTTTAATAAATAAACACCGTTAACAACTTGTAACAAATTACCAAAATCGATTTCGTTCCTTGAACAATTAGCTAAGCAATGCTTCGACCAAGGTAACTCAACTTGTTTCAAAACAATACGCAAACAAATCTTACTAAGACTTTCTTCGTTTAAACTCAACGTTCTAAAAATCCAATTAACACATTTGTTCAAAGTCAAACAAGATAAAGGAATCAATGAATATTCCATAGACACTAGATAACCAGGAGTACACTTTGGAAGCCCGTACATTCTCTCAATAAAAGTGACTAATACTGTATCCAAGCTCTCCGCCTGAAACCCCCACACCTCGGAAGCATAACAAAGAGATGAACCCACCACGGCATTAAAAACCTTAACCGATCCTTCAAATTACACAACTTAGCAAACTGACACATATGAATAACTTTGTCCGTTTTTATCTCGGCATTAACTTTACAAGACCTCACATGAGTATTAAAATAACCATTACTTTTAAAAATTACTCCTAAATACTTATATTGTGATACAACAGAAATTGGAACACCTCAGAACCACCATTTGTCAGCCTTAGAAGCCTTACTACCATTTCGACAAACCACAATTTTAGATGTGGCAAGATTCAATTGTAAAATAAGGAATACGACTAACAATCAAAAATAAGGAACACGAACTAATAAATGATTATAAAAATGATAATAATGAACAACATACATTTGTATTTGTCAGATTTTCAACTGTATACTTACATTTACACCCCTCCGTATTATTGTCAATGAGGTTTTAATGTTTTCATTATTACTATGCGATATTCACAATAAAAGACAATTTGAGCAATATTTTTCCAATTGTCAATTGCAACCACTTTTTGCAGCTGCTTGTCATCGCGTTATTAAATTCGATCAGCAATTACTAAAAATATAACTGTTGATTATTATGAATCAAATTTAATATTTAATAAATATATTTAAATTTTTTTTAGAATTCTGCAGAAAATTCAAATCATCAAGTTGATGAAGAAATAGAAAAAAATATGAAAAAGTTAAGAAGTTTTTTTATGCCAGAAGAAGTGGCATATAATTATAGGAGATCTCTGCCAAAAAAAGAGTTCACTCCAAAATCTGAGAAACAGGTTAGAAAATATTTTCCTGTTTAACCTTTGTCTAAATTAAATTAAACACATGTTATCATCTAATGTTAATTTGTCCGCTTAGAAGCTTTACTACCATTTCGAAAGACCACAATTTTAGATGTGGCAAGATTCAATTGTAAAATAAGAAACACGAACTAATAAATGATTATAAAAATGATAATAATGAACAACATACATTTGTATTTGTCAGATTTTCAACTGTATACTTATATTTACACCCCTCCGTATTATTGTCAATGAGGTTTTAATGTTTTCATTATTACTATGCGATATTCACAATAAAAGACAATTTGAGCAATATTTTTCCAATTGTCAATTGCAACCACTTTTTGCAGCTGCTTGTCATCGCGTTATTAAATTCGATCAGCAATTACTAAAAATATAACTGTTGATTATTACGAATCAAATTTAATATTTAATAAATATATTTAATTTTTTTTAGAATTCTGCAGGAAGTTCAAATGATCAAGTTGATGAAGAAATAAACAAAGGCATGAAAAAGTTAAGAAGTTTTTTTATGCCAGAAGAAATGGCATATAATAATGAGAGTATTTTGCCAAAACAAGAGTTCTCTCAAAAATCTGAGGAAGAGGTTAGAAAATATTTTTTTGTTTAACCTTTGTCTAAATTGAATTAAACATGTGTTATCATCTCATGGTAAACTCTTATTCATGACCACATTTCATTTTTACTTTATCTTATTTTGAATTAATTGTTTTGAATTAAGTCATTAAATTATTTCATTTTTTTTCTTAATATTTATTAAAAGTCAGTTATTATTTTATTATTCATTTTGTTTATTTTTATTTAATTCATTGGGATATAGTTTATATTACTTTACTGATTATAAATTTTTCATATTAATTAAAATGTAATATTTCCAAAATTTTTTAAATGAATATTAATATTTTCGACTTATAAAATTACTTTTCACTTTTTTCAGAAACCAACGAAATGCCTGGATTTGTTCCAGTTCTACTTCCACAGAATTTTAAGTTTTTTCTGTCGCAAGAAATCAAAAGTCTAACTTATTGAAAATGGAAGTGGAAGATTTTGGATATGTCTATTATTTATTTGTTTCCAATTTCTTTAGTTTTCCTTTTTATTTGAAAAATCAAAGCAAAGTTTTAATTTCTTTCCTTCTTTTTCTTATTAGAAAAAACAAAACAAGTTTTAATTTTTCTTTTTCTTATTTGAAAAAACACAAAAAAGATTAGTTTTAGTTCTTCTTTTTCTTATTTGAAAAACACAAAAAAAGATTAGTTTTAGTTTTTCTTTTTCTTATTTGAAAAAACACAAAAAAGATTAGTTTTAGTTCTTCTTTTTCTGATTTGAAAAAACACAAAAAAAATTAGTTTTAGTTCTTCTTTTTCTTATTTGAAAAAACACAAAAAAAGATTAGTTTTAGTTCTTCTTTTTCTTATTTGAAAAAACACAAAAAAGATTAGTTTTAGTTCTTCTTTTTCTTATTTGAAAAAACACAAAAAAAGATTAGTTTTAGTCTTCTTTTTCTTATTTGAAAAAACACAAAAAAGATTAGTTTTAGTTTCTTATTCTTATTTGAAAAAACACAAAAAAAGATTAGTTTTAGTTCTTTTTCTTATTTGAAAAAACAAAAAAAGATTAGTTTTAGTTTCTTTTTCTTATTTGAAAAAACACAAAAAAGATTAGTTTTAGTTTTTTATTCTTATTTGAAAAAACACAAAAAAGATTAGTTTTAGTTTCTTATTCTTATTTGAAAAAACACAAAAAAGATTAGTTTTAGTTCTTCTTTTTCTTATTTGAAAAAACACAAAAAAGATTAGTTTTAGTTTCTTATTCTTATTGAAAAAACACAAAAAAGATTAGTTTTAGTTTTTTATTCTTATTTAAAAAACACAAAAAACATTAGTTTTAGTTTTTCTTTTTGTTTATTATTTGAAAAAACAAAAAAATTAGTTTTAGTTTTTTATTCTTATTTTAAAAAACACAAAAAAGATTAGTTTTAGTTTTCTTTTTGTTTATTATTTGAAAAAACACAAAAAAGATTAGTTTTCAGTTTTTTTTCTTATTTAAAAAAACAAAAAAATTAGTTTTAGTTTTTTATTCTTATTTAAAAAAACAAAAAAATTAGTTTTAGTTTTTTATTCTTATTTAAAAAACACAAAAAAAGATTAGTTTTAGTTTTCTTTTTGTTTATTATTTGAAAAAACACAAAAAAGATTAGTTTTAGTTTTTATTCTTATTTGAAAAAATACAAAAAATTAGTTTTAGTTTTTTATTCTTATTTAAAAAACACAAAAAAATTAGTTTTAGTTTTTTATTCTTATTTGAAAAAACACAAAAAAATTAGTTTTAGTTTTTCTTTTTGTTTATTATTTGAAAAAACAAAAAAAAAGATTAGTTTTGGTTTTAGTTTTAGTTTTTCTTTTTCTTATTTAAAAAACACAAAAAATTAGTTATAGTTTTTTATTCTTATTTAAAAAACCCAAAAAAATTAGTTTTAGTTTTTCTTTTTGTTTATTATTTGAAAAAAACAAAAAAATTAGTTTTAGTTTTTTATTCTTATTTAAAAAAAACACAAAAAAAATTAGTTTTAGTTTTTCTTTTTGTTTATTATTTGAAAAAACAAAAAAAAAGATTAGTTTTGGTTTTAGTTTTAGTTTTTCTTTTTCTTATTTAAAAAACACAAAAAAATTAGTTTTAGTTTTTATTCTTATTTGAAAAAACAAAAAAAGTTTTAATTTCTTTCTTTCTTTTTTTCATTTGAAAAAAAAATTTAATTTTTTCTTTTTTTATTTTTATTTGAAAGAACAAAAAAATAGTTTTTCTTTGAAAAAAGTTTTAACTTCTATGTTTTTCGTTTTTCTTTTGTTTGAAAAAAAATCAAAGTTCGGTTTTTAAAAAGAAGTTTTTACTTCAATTTTTTTACGTTTATTACAAAATAAGTTTTCACTTCTATGCTTTTATTTATGTAATACAATAGAATATGGAACTGTTATTCATAAAAAAAATGTATTATTAATTTAATAAATAAATTTTTATAATTTATCTGCATACATTATCAGTATATTTTATTACTTTTAACTTTGATATTCTTGCTAATAAAATCAATGCTTCGATAATTTAATAAACACACAATACAATTTAATAAACATACAATACAAATATAATATAACGTTTTAGTCGATTGTAGGGAAAAGAAGTGCCCCGTTTGTTTCCCTCTGCAGGCGCCCCTGTACAGTACATAGTTAAAACTTATTGTACTTGAAAGCTTTTTCTTTCACTATGTTTTATATTCCACCTTCTGGCATATAAAATCATTGTCTATGTGAAAGTTTCTTATTACATTAGCAGTAGTGCTATGTCATTTAATGAGTTAATTAAAATGAATTAATAAAAATGAATTAGTTCTATCTTGAGGAAACCGTGTTTTGTATTTTCTTTTCTTTTCTTTTCTTTCGAAGACACAATGTAGTGACGTAAACTTAAACACTGGGCGAATTTTTCATCCTTTTTATTCGGTTGGTTCTCTTAGGTGATGATATTCGCCCTAAATTATTATTATCGAAACGGCGAATATCATCACCTAAGAGAACCAACCGAATAAAAAGGATGAAAAATTCGCCCAGTGTTTAAGTTTACGTCACTACATTGTGTCTTCGAAAGAAAAGAAAAGAAAAGAAAATACAAAACACGGTTTCCTCAAGATAGAACTAAATTATTATTATCGAAACGGCGAATATCATCACCTAAGAGAACCAACCGAATAAAAAGGATGAAAAATTCGCCCAGTGTTTAAGTTTACGTCACTACATTGTGTCTTCGAAAGAGAAAGAAGAAAAAGAAGGAAGAAAAGAAAAGAAAAAAAAATGAATTAATTAAATTGTAATAATATAACTTTCCCGATTAATCAAACGTTGTCCACTTATACGAGTTGCCATAATACATTTTTTTATCTCTTGTATTATTTTATTATTTTAAACAAATCACGTAATAAGTTTTTATCAAATTTTATTTTTTTATTGCCGAGGAAAAAACGGAATTCATCTCGTTTCCAAATATCTTTTGATATTAATTTATCGAAAGATTAGGACGTAGGAGAAGTAATATAAACAATGAATTAATGTTTTTCTCGTGTTACAGAATCTTACTCTAAGCGTTACTCTCACCCAATAAAAACGGGTTACCTGGAAGGTGATCCGTGGCCGCGCCACCGCCGTGGCTACATATCCAATTCCTTACATCGGGGTCATAACAAGTTATGTCGTTAAATCGATAAATACTAACAGTAAGGTTTCTTTTTCTCTATAAAACCGTCGATATCGCGAGGCTGATTCAATATCCGGTTTGAAAAACAACGGGAGATAAAGGCGGAATTTCTGTGGAAAATTCCCTTTGCTGTCAGATTAAGATTATTACGTTATTTCCTACTTTTAACTTTTCTATTATGTTCTATTATAGTATTTGATTTATATTTACAAAGGTTATATTACGTAAAAGTTTGACATCGAGTGACCAATGTAACGCATTTTAAAAATTCTTTAAACCGCGAACACTAGATTCCCGGAGCGGTTCTGAGCTGTTAGCCGCCTGCCTGCTAGATATTTGGCCACCCTCGCCCGATTATGTGAATCATGAGTAGTCTAGATTTATAACTTAACCCGACCGATAGGAGTTTACTGGTATGTTTTTATGATAGTACTGTATAGTTGACAGGAGTTTTAAAAAATCCATTTGATATATTTATTCTGCGTTTATTCTGCTCTCCCATCTTATATTACTTACGGATTTCAATGTTAAACCAGTGATATTACGATTTAGTATGTCCCATCTGTAAGGGGATGCAGAAAAAACGTGTACAATTCTTGTATAATGTTAAAAAATTAACTGTTACTTTGGCATCATCATTTACAACCAAATTTAATAAATGAGACGTACAAGATACAATAAAAGCTCTAGAATTTATTTTCCTTAAATTTACAATTTATGTATCCGTTGTCATAAAAATTTACCTTTCCACCGTTTTCCCAGGACTACAGATATTCAAGTACAAAATAACTGGTTTCGACTTATTTCTACTTAATTTCTACTAAGAAGTAATTAAATAATTAAGAGATTAGGGAATTGGGGACATAAATAAAACCCTGCTGAAAGAGCCAGAATTTTACTTAAACAAAAGCTTAACCGAACCAATCTCTAGCCAAGTACAGTGGGGACTGATTTCTTCGTAATATTAGATAATAAAGACAGAAATTTCTCCAGTTCAATGAGACTGACTAAAAAGTTGTAAATTTTGAAAATTTTCGTGGACACTGGTCCTAAAACGGATTAGTTAGAAAACAAATGATGGACAACCTACTTAGTATTAAGTTTAACAAATTTAGATTTTTACAGCTATGGTGAGAAACGTTTAAAATTTACAACAACCCTGTCGCGTTCTTTGAGGTATATTAGTGATGTGACAAAAGAGGCATTTGACATTAACCGGTATCGGCACCCTCGGGATTTGGCATGCATGCATATGCACTGC